>NC_081415.1:373787391-374087391 GCF_030272615.1 Cryptomeria japonica
CTTCATTAGGTCACCAAATTTAGCATGTGCAAAAAATTTGGTAACATTTTTGGCGACCTCTGCAGAGTGTTTGCCTGCTAAAAATTATAGACCAGTCATAGCTTATCCATTGGGCTTATGGAGTCATTTCAGCCTTCTCTCCAAATGGAACTTCTTGAAATTCAGCTACTCTGCAGCATGATAGAAAAACAAAACAAAAAAACTAGAGAAAAACAAGTGGTGTTGCCTATAACAGAAACCACAAAACTATTTATAAGCACTTATTGAAAAAAATTAGAAAAGAAAAAACAGAAAACAAAAAGTGCATCGACACTTATTAGCTTAAAGAAATCTCAAAGGCAAGCTTTGTGATGAATCCCATTAACTAGGATTGGAAGGGTTTCACCATGCAACTTTGTAAGCTGAAAAACATTATGTTGCTTTTCCTCAGTAATGATGTATGGGCCATCCCATATGGCATCAAATTTAGTATGCTTTCCAGGCTTACTCTTTAATTCATCCCACTTCAAAACCAAATCTCCCTCATTGAAAACTCTCAGAGCTGCCTTCCTGTCGAAAGTCCTCTTCATCCGAGCTTGATGATTTTCAATAGTCAACAATGCTTTCTTTCTCACCTCCTTCAACTCCATTAGTTCTGCCAACCTAACCTGCATGGGTTCTTCTTGCAACATTTCTAGCTCTCTAATCAAAGTTAGTTAATACATTTCAATTGAAATTGGGAGTCTTGCCTCTTTACCATAAACAAGGACATAGGGAGATATACCTGTAGCTCTCTTAGGGGTAATTCTATCAGCCCACAATGCATGTTTCAACTGAGTGTGCCATGTTCTCTGATTATCTTCTATTGTCCTCTTGATTATCCTAATCAAGTTCTTATTAGTAGACTTAGCTTGTCCATTACCCTGAGGGTAATAATTGGACGAAGCACTCAAAAATATGTTGTTCTGGACAGCCCAATTAGAAATCTTAAATCCTACAAAAGCTAACGCATTGTCTGAAATAATAGAATCAGGGATACCAAACCTTGCTACTAAGTCTTGGTAAAAGTTTAGGACTGCACTTTCATTTGCCTCCTTCAAGGGTACAACTTCAGTCCACTTGGTAAAGTGATCAGTGGCTATTGAGATCCATTTATGCCCAAAACTTGAAGGTGGATTGATGACTTCGATAAAATCAAGACCCCACTTCATGAATGGTTGTTCAATTTGAACAGGTTGTAGGGGTAAAGCTACCATTTTTTGTTTGCCTGCAAATACTGCACAATTCTTACATTTCCTTACCCAAGCATATGCATCTTTATGCAAATCAGGCCAAAAATATCTTGCCCTCATGATCTTTAATGTTGTAGTCCATGGTGCAAAGTGACCACCAGCTAGTCCATTATGGAATTCCTCTAATATTCTCTCAGTTTGATCTGAATCTATGCATCTTAATAATACACCATTAAAATATTTTGTAAACAAAATTCCATCTAAAATGATATAAGGGATAGCTTGAAGTCTATAGTATCTTCGTTTGGCATTGTTTAGGCCTTTAGGACACTCACTAGTCTAAAGAAAATTCATCATTTCTTGCACCCAACTTGTAGGAGGTGTTTCTACAATAATTGGCTCATTATCTTCATGAACTAGGATAACTTCTTCATTCTCTTGTTTGGTGTTTTCTGTGTGACCAGTAAGTTGTTCACATAATCCCTTACCTCTAATTAGCTTCTTTACCTTTATATTGACATCATACTCCATCACTTTCATGATCCAACCAACTCTTTTGTCATTAAGATCTCTATTCAACAAAAATTCTTTTATACTAGGATGAGCAACCATTAGGTGAGTTTTGTTATTTGAAAGCATGTGTCTAAATTTCTTTAGACTTGTAATGACTGCTAATGTATGTTTCTCAATAAAAGAATAATTTTGTTCGTACCCTTCTAGGCCTTGGCTGAAGAATACTATTGTCTGCTTCAATCCCTCATCATTCTGCTGAATCAACATAGCTGAAATAGTATCAAAAGTACCAAAAGCATATAATATAAAATCCTTTGCAAAGTCTAGATTAATCAAAATAGGCGTTGATGCTATGGCAGTCTTAATTTCTTCAAACTTATTCTTAGCCTCTTTGGACCAGCTGAAAGTAACCTTTTTTCTTAAGCATGCTAGTCAATGGCTTCAAAAGAAATGCTATATTGGGGATGAATCTTCTTACAAAATTGATTTTGCCTATAAAGCTTTGAAGGCCTTTCTTATGTGCAGGTAAAGGCAAAGCTAAAATAGCACTTACCCTCTTCGGATCTATGGTTATTCCATGTTTGGAGACAATATAGCCCAACAACTTACCCTCATGTACAAAAAAAATGCACTTTTTGGGATTCAAAGATACTCCATATTCTTTACACCTTTTAAAAATCTGCCTTAAGTGAGAAAAGTGCTCTTCCACATGCTTTGAAAAAATGGTTACGTCATCAAGATAAACCAAAACAAATTTATTTATAAGATCTTGGAAGGCCAAATCCATTGCCCTCTGAAAGGTTGCTCCTGCATTAGATAAACCAAAAGGCATTTTCCTATATGCCATTGTTCCCCATTTTGTAGTAAAGGCAGTTTTAAATTGATCATCCTCTTTTACTAGAATTTGATTATAACCAGAATAACCATCAAGTAGTGAAAATCTATCTAAACTTGAAACTACTTGTAAGATCTACTCCATTCAGGGCACCGAGTAATGATCTTTTAGAGAAGCTCTGTTAAGATCTCTAAAGTCTACACAAAGTCTAAGCTCACCATTCTTCTTTCTTATGGGAACCAAATTTGAAACCCAAGATGTATGCTTTATAGGAAAGATGATATTACCTTGGATGAGCTTGTTTAGTTCTGTCTTCATGAGATGCTCGAGTTTTGGATTAAGGGGCCTTTGCTTTTGTCTTACAAGCTTGGCATTAGCTTCCAACTCTATGTGTGTTGGGCTAATGTGGGGTTAAATCCCTTCAAATCTTCATACTGCCATGCAAATATGTCATTGAACTCTTTACAAAGCAAAACAAATGCCTGTTTCTCTTCAGATGTACATACCTTTCCAAGCTTTAATAACTTATCTCTAAAGATCTCAATAGGTTCCTAGTGCTCCTCTTTAACCAGCATGCCACCTTTTTCCTTTCTAACCTGATCATCAGTGTTATAGATTGACTCAAGGATTACCAATCCCTTTGGCACCTTATTACTTTTCAATTGAAGGATTTGATTTTCATATTGCTTTACAAATTTATGTTGATTACCAGCTGCAAATTCAGCCTCTTTAATAAGAAAATTAATAATTTGTTCATCTAAATCAAAGACTTGCCAATTAACACTAACACCTGGAATTGAAGGCCTAATAACCACTTTGACATATTGTTGTTTTTCAATATTGCTTACTTCATCTGGTATGTCAAATTGAGCACCCAAGGTAGCCAACTAATCTGCTTCCTTATTCGGATTTCTAGGCACGGACAATAGATTGAAAGCATCATATTCTTCAATTAATTCCCATATTCTATGCTTATACATTTTAAGGACATCATTTTTAGTCACATTGACACCTCTTACTTGATTTACCACTAGCTCACTATCCCCAAATACTTGCAAACATTTTACATATTTTTCTAGCCCATTCCAATCCATGTGCAAGTGACTCATATTCAGCTGTATTATTAGTACAGCTAAAAGAAAATCTAAAGGCTGAAAAGTATTTCTTACCTTCAGGAGAGATTAACATAACACCACCTCTGAAACCAACCTTGCTCCTCGAGCCATCAAAAAAGAGTTGCCACAATTCATTGTTCCGTTGATCACCCTGCTAATTGGACAATTGATTGTCACCCTTTTCAAGATTAGGGACAATGACACCTTCTTCATGGATCATGTAGACACCTAGCTCTAATTCTTCCATATGCTTGAATAGATTTCTTTATCATTCTCTACTACCCATTCATCTAACACTACATTAGGCATCTCTTCTATTGGGGTGTTTGGATATGGAATATCAGGTTGTTCATTAGGTTCTTGTATAGAGAAAATTTGCATTAACAACACTTGGGATTATGGTTCTATATGATCATTAGCTAACAATTCTGATTTTATGGTCACTTTGGTACCATATCTTGTTCTGAAAAACATGTGTGACCAATTAGAAGATAAATACCCACCCAACTTGGCTGTGAAATCTCTGGACAAGCATAAAGCAAAGTAAGGTGGAAGATCTATGATGTAGACATCTTATGAAATTGAGAAGTTTGGGCATGCATGCAATATGAGACCCAAATTTTTAATCACACCTACTGTGTTTACTGCCCTCCCATCTAGTTGGACTACCCCTTTAGAAAGAGGCTCATATATCAAACCCAACTTATCAACTATCTTCTTTGGCATGACATAACTACTTGCACCTGAATCAATCACACAATTATGCACTAGGTGCTGACCTATGATTAAAGTCAGATAAAAAGGAGGGGGTTTAACCTTCTGAGTTTTTTGTTCCCCTTTCTTTTCTTGAGGGCCATTGTATAAGACTACTTTGGGTTTCTCATTGGGAAGCTCTTGTGACAAAGAGATGTTAGACAAGACATTTTTAAGCAAATCCTTTTGCCCTGGAAGAGCTAAGGAATCCCACATTGAGACACTGACATGCATCTTTTTCAATTTATCCAAAATATTAAATGAGCTTATGCTAACCTTTTGCTACCCTCTTTTAACAACAACATCCTCTCGAACTTGTGCTGTAAGTAATTGACCTCTTGGCTGATCCTTGTTGACCACTAGTTTCCCGCCTGGTAGGATTTGTGTATTTGGAGTGGGTTGAGGCCCAAGTGGTGCTTGTTGGCTTGTAGAGGCTTGATTGATGCCTTTATCAGCTTGCTATCCTATATCAATGGCTCTCTTTTTGTACCGTGTATTGGCTGCAATAGAAGTGTGGGACTGATTTTGATCTTGTGGCTGATTCATTCCACACAATTCTTCACCTTGCCAATTGACCAAGGTGACATCCGGGCCTTGTTCAGAATGAGAAACTTGTTGATCATGAGTTCCATGAGTACTATCTTTTGAAAAAACAACATTATTTTGAACCATGAGTGCTTGATGTAGCATACCATTCAAACAAGTGGTCTGATTATGAGGTTGGTTGTAAGGATAACACCAATAATAATCTGATGCCATGTTGTTTTGAGCTGGGATGATATCTTTGGATGTGCTGGTAGTGTTGGGATTGTAAGGTATATTAGATCTTTGGTTATAATTTCTTCTTTGACTCTAAGGGTCAGCTTGATAAGGAGGTCTGTTCTGCTGGTTGTTCTAATAAGGGGCTTGATAAGGCTTGGTATTCTGGTCAATTCATTTTGTTACCAAAGCCTTGGAACATGGTTTTCATTCAATTTTTAAATTCTTGAAACTCTTGATTTGGGAGCGTGACAATATTTTCTTGGGCTGCCACTTGATAATTCAGTGTTGGTAAAGGTGGGACAATAGCTAGAGGAGACTCTAAAAGAGGTACAATAGGCTGTATTTTTGGAAATATGGGCATTGGGGGCCTAGGAGCTATTTTACTAGCCTGAATTAGGCAGTTTTCTGCTCTAATAGAAACATCAAATGCATTTGGTAGAGTATTTGCACCCATAGACTGAATCATGACTAAAATGTCACTATTAAGGGCTCTAAGATAAGATAGAAATGCATGAGCAAGAGTAGGCCTTACCGTGATAGGGATTCTGCTCCAAGTCTTCTGGAAATGAAAAATTGAAGTCGGTCATTGGCTCTTGAGGGGATCTCTTTATGGTACTCAACTGTTCTAATAGTGACAAATGGTCAGATTTGTCCTCAAACTGTGAATTAATCTATCACCCAACTGATCCCAAGTATCAATTGAGTTTAAAGGTAGTCCTTTGAACCACTGAAGCGCTTTCCCTTTAAATGAGGCAGCCAAGAGTTTGATTGCAACATTCTCTTATGTGATATGATGTACACCACACAATGAAGCTACATCCCTTATATGTTCGATTGGAGTGGTCTGATCTTGTCCTATGAAAAAAGGTAGGCTTTTCAATGCTGCTACAAGAATATAATCATAATGAGTAAGATTCAAAGGGCTACCTTGATTGAAAGGTACAAAAGGCTAAGCTCTTGGCAGAGCCATTGGGATAACAGGTGGATTTACTTGTGCTATCTGGGTAATAGATGGTTGAATTGGAGTAGTTGCAAAAACATGATTTATGCGGGTGGCAAAATTAGGTTGAGAATTAGGTAGAGGAGAAGAATTAGACAGGAGATCAGAATCTGGGGTTTCCTCAAAAACTTCAACTGACTAACATTCTGGAAACTCAACTACTGAATTTGTTGCTTTCTCTATCTTTTTTGTTGTCCTTGACCTTCTCTGTGATGGTGGTAGCTCAATAAGCTCAACCGTACCCTTGCTTTGTCTAGTTTGGTACTTTTTCATATGCTACAAAAATGTCACTGAATCTGCATAGAAACCAAGAAAATGAGTCACGAGGTATGAAAATTGTTGCCTCTGAAGTCTAGAATTGTTGATCCTCACACCAAAAGCAGCAAGAGTGAATATTCACTAAACTGAGATAGCTCAAACGTGTCCCACCGGGCATGACAAAAACTGTTGTCACTCAAATCACACCTGTAATGCACAAGTTGAAAGCTCAAGCAACTTGGTGACACATGGGACAATTCTCAGGCCTGTGGGTTGCCTATAGTGAGAATTAACCTACATATGAAGGGTTGGTTCCCTGTGAATAACTCTAAATCTTTACTAAGAAAAGGGATAGGGAAAATAAGAATGAAAATAGAATGACCTGCAAATGCTAAACCAAGGTGAAGCATCAATAAGATATCTCAAAAAGACAGAGATACAATCCTTAAAAACCAATATGCACAAATAGACTTCTGGTTCATAACACATAAATATTTCATGCAAAGGATTTACACGTCAAGAAATTGAAAGGAAAGAGAAACTTTCACAATCAACCAAATGGACTAATTTATCACAATGTACAACCTGTGACTTATAAATGAGACAAAAAATTTAAAGGTTATTTAAATAATAACACAATAAACTAACTCTCAATCATGAATAAGAAAATGAATTGTAAAGACATAAGGCATAAGCTGATAATTTTTATTTAGTATTCTGTCATAAAATTGCACATGAGCTACAAGAATGTATTCTCTGCTAAAACAAGCAACAAAATGATCAAGAACTAGTGAAGAAAGATAAAAGATTTTCACATTATACTAAAACCTTCCAAAAGGTAGAGGAAAGATAACTCCAGAATGAGTGAAGATGAACTCCCACTAAAAATATCTTTTCTGAAAACTGATCCTCTCGTAGAAATAAAAAGCCACCAAAAAAGGCTTCAACACATGCACAAAGAACTCAGGCAATAAAGTTCAAACTCTTAGTCAACTAAAAGATGACCCATATGGAGCTCAAAATCAATCCTTATCACCTCAAGATCATGAGAAAGACTCATGAAGACTTTCTCTCAAGCTCAAATCGAACCTCAAACTACTTGATGACTTCTCTTCCCATTACGCATGGATCTTTGGATGCTACCTTGCCTGCCACCACTTTCGGCTTCTGATTGTAACTAGCGTTGCTTTCTTCATCAGGTCATCAGGTTAGCATTGAAACACTTATTCTGGTGTCCATGAAATTTTCCAAACTACACATGCACTCCACAAATTTTTTTGATGGGCCCCACCACTTGGTCGCCAAGTCACGATGAATAAACACTGTGCATCTTTCGATCGTGGTATAGCGACCACCGCTAGATCTTCGGGAACCTATTCGGTATTTATCTCTTCTGAGTTTCTCTCTTCGTCTATGTCATGTGTCAACCTCTGGCTCACTCGCGGGTCCACCTTGTTTTCCATATGGATTGCCACTGGACCTGGACCCACCTTATCGCTAAGTCACAGCGATAACTGGGCATGCAACTTTTCCTTGCGCCTTAGTGACAACCGTCAGATCTTTTAGACTTGCACGATCCTTATCTCACCTGGGCACTCACCCTACTGGCGGGCCCACCATGTGTCACTTCCTATTTGCCTTTGGATCCAACTTGGCGCCACTTTAACTAACATGTCATCAGTCACCATGTTGCAGTGAGTCATCGACGTTCATCTTCATCATGGAATATAGCGATGATCGTCAGATCCTTCTTGATCACCATTGATCTTGCTTGATATGCTCAACCTTTAGCCTCTCTGAACTGCTTTCTCTTATGCCATTATGTCACCACGTGTAAGCCGCTGGTTCGTTCATGAGATCCGTGTCTCACTACTTGCACCTACCACCTATCCTTGGTCTGCCTTGGTTCTTCATCTACTTTTTATCCTATGGCACATCCTCATTCATTCTTAGCCCACCTGGACGACCACCTTAACTGCCACGTCATGTGAGATAACCAACAAGCATCTTCATCATGCGGTATAGCGACGACTGTTGATTTGCCCTCAAACTACTTGATCTTTAGCACCTTAGCCACTCACCTTTTCCGCATGTGCTTTTTTGCCAAGTCGCGGAGATAACTAGCGAGCTTCTTTCTCTAGCAGTATAGCGACCGCCGTCAGATCTCTCGCTTCACCATTGATCTGCCCATAACTTGCTTGACCTTTAACCTTGGTTGATTTTCTCTCTTGTGCTGCATGTCAACATGTGTCACCCTTTGATTGGCTCCAGAGATCAGCCTGGGCACCACCTGTTTGTCGGGCCTGCCACACGTCTTGTTCTGTTGGATATCATTCTTTCGGCCAAACTACTCCCTCGAGAAGCCATTTACAAGTCTCATCGAACCTACAGTTTCATCGATATTATTCTTTTGGCCAAATTACTCCCTCGGTGAGCTATTTACAAGTCTCATCGAACCTGTAGTTTCATCGATGCCTTTATTTTATCGACGGGACTGCTTCTGATTTCTTTGATATACCCTACGTCGATGGAATTGAGCCTTCGACAAAACCTTTTAGAGATTCATCGCAGCCAAGGTCTGCTCAATAAGTCACCCATTTGTGCCATGTCACCAGCCACTAGATCACCACCTATCTTACACCTGTCCTTGGACTTATACCCTCTGCTCCGCCACGCCATCAGTCACCAAGTTGCGATGATTTCTGGCGAGCATCTAACCATCCCAACATAATGACAACCGGTTGATCACCACGATTTGCGTTTGATCTTTCTTACTTGTTCACTCTTTAGTCTCTTCCCAGCAGCTGGTCACAAAATTAGGATGCCTTGAGATGCGCGTGCATGTAGGGTCCACTGGGTGACGAGCCTCTTCTTGCCAAAAACCTGTAAGCTTTGACACTATAGTTATATGTGACTTTAGTTTTAAATACAAAAATGCTCCTCCTCGCGACCAACATGGGATAAATGTTCTTCATGCCTGGCGACTGAAAATGCTTGGAAGTTCTCTGGCCTTTAAAACCCTCTTTGGTGCCCAAGTAAAAAATTTACACAGGTCGATTGCATTTGCTCTGAGTTCCTTTTGGCCTTTCATCAGTTACATAGGGGATTCAGTGATACCCTTGCCAACATGAATTTGCTTGAAGGTTTTAATAGGCCACACTATTTCATCTACAATGGAGCATAAATATCTCTATGATCTACAACATGCTGAGCTCAACCCTCGTGGGAGCCACATTTTAACCCACATGCTGTCTTACTTTCCTGTATCTGCACATGAAGCAAACAAGTTAGATAGAAAGAGTGCATTTTTGATTTCTCGTTCATGATTTGACCTTTTCAAAATGAATGAATGCAAGGCTTCATTAGGTCACCAAATTTAGCATGTGCACAAAATTTGGTAACACATGGCTATCACAAAACCCTAATGTAATGTCTTTGAATCTTTATCCCTCAACCTGTAACTCATCTTACTTCCAAAGGCATTCAAATAAATCACTAAAAACACTTTGTCATTTAGTCTATACACTTGTGGGATCTTAGCCAGTGCTTTGGAAAATCTGACATTGAAGGCTGGCACTAATTCACCTTCCTCAACTCTAATATCCACCCACTTCCTCAGCATATCATTAAAGTTTATTCTCTTAGCAAATTGTTTGAGAAAAGATGCAACTAATTCTTCCCATGAGGGAATAGAAGCTTCCTGCAAAAACAAGAACCAAATCCTGGCATCCCCTTTTAAGCTCCGCACAAACAACTTCATGCAAATATCCTCATGATAGATATCATAGTCATTCATTAAATCAACAAAGTTTTGCACATGCATTTTTGCTGATTGTAACTGGTCCCCATTAAACAATGGTAGGTGCTTCCTAATGTCACTTGGAATCTGATTCGGGTAACCAGGTATGCCATCAAAACAAAATGGCACATAACCTTTAATAGAGAAATTTCTACAACAATCCATTACTAGCTGCAACCTTGCTTAAATACATTCACTATTTTCAACCAATAAGAATTATTGCATCTAGAGTCTACCTTTCATATTATTCAAAATACTTCACCCATGCTTTTAAGCTGATAGGAGCATGCAACCTAACTTATTCTTTTTCCTTCTTTGTGCTAAAACTCACTTGGTAAGGAACAAAATTTCTTACAATCTTTAATACCAATTTTGGCACATACCTGGATATTGCAGTTGTTGCTAAGATATTTGGTGAGATCTTTCTCATATCTTCTAACATTGTACACTGATCTTCATACAGAGTCACCACCTCCTTCATGGAGGAAAATATCTTCAATAAATTTCTGGGATCTTCAATCTTAAAACTCTAAGCATCTGTGAAATCTTTGCTGTAAGTTCACCAAATCTTTTAAAACTTTTACAATAATGCACACTGGTGCAGAGATCTTTCAGAGTCACCACTCACTATTGTGAGAATTTATAGAATCATTTATAAAACATGAATAGATCTAGACTTACACAAAGATAAAAGGACAACATATTTACAACACTTTTATGACTCTTTCCTCAAATGGACATGGCTGAACTATTTGGCTTTAATTGTTGATAGACAAAGAGTATTCTCAATTTGAATCGCACACACAACTCCCCATCAGAGTTGCCATTTTGTTGGTTCCTTTTTATGGTGAACAACAAAATCAACAACCAGTATAATCTGCAACCAAAATTTGAAAGGTAGCTAACCTCAACTATGATTTTAAAAGACTAATTGGACCAGCTTAACAAGGATATTAATCCTTCTTCTCTTCAGGCTCTGCAAGGCCTAGGTGGGTTTACCTATGATACACTTCAAATATGGTCTAAAACTCACACACAACATCACCATTAAAGCATAAATCTCAGACATAGCTCAACAATAAGGAAAGTACTGCAAACTAGCTACATTCACATTGACTCTCAACTACATTTGAGGTTGAGATAGGTGGAACATTACTACAGAACAAAAAGAAAAAGCTATTCTGATTGGATTTTAAAATTGGTGTTCTGACAATCCTTCAACATTAAAAAAGACCAGTGCCTTATCTTGGCCATAGAGTCATGCATAAAACTGGAAGAGAAATCTCAGATGCAAGCTACTTTCAACATTAAATTTTCATATATTAATGCATTATATTAATACAATCCTTTTCTCTGTCATAAAATCATACTTACATATCCAGTATACACATTCAAAATCATTAATGCTGGGTTTTAGGATTTAAATCCTTCCTAGAAGAATAGCCAAAAGACAAACATTACACTCTCAAAGAAAACTGAAAGAGACAAATCCAAATTATCCTTGATAAGATGAAATCGTATAAATCTAAATGCCATTTTGGAGACAATTTTGTGGAAACTCACACATGTCTTGTATATGTGTAAACCTGTAAACTGAAACAAAACCTAAAGTGGAGACAACACTGGAAACCCAAAAGAAACACACTGTCATTTTCAAAAAATGAAAAATGCCATCACTGGAACCTGCAATTTCGGATTTCTCCCTTGGAGAAAATTTCCATAAAAATGGGAACCCTTACAAATCATAAGAATTGAGAATATGAAGAAGAGGGAAAAGATCAGATCTACATCACAAACTGCCAAGTGTCCTCTTTCCCCAACTGAAAAATTCTTTGCATCCTTCCCCTATAAACTGCTCTCAAAATAACTGATATTGGTTGAAACAGATTAAAGAATCAAACTCCTCTTTCTGAGAGCTTTCCAACGACATATAATACTTATATATTTGGGTAAAAAATACCCCTCCAGTGAATTAATCCCAGATGCAGACCAGTCATTTAAATTTTTGAATTTTTTCTATAGTCTAAACTATACATTTAATTTTGATATTTACTTGATTTTCCATCTGTGCTCCACCACGTGGCACCCTATGATTCACTCTGAATCCAACTAGGTGCAACCTAAACCGCCAGTGGACCACCACTTTGCCTGCCACCGAATTGGAAGTCTCCTTTGTCGTTGAGTCGCGGTGGATAACTGGCGAGCATCTTTCCATTGCAGTATAGCGACAACCGTTGGATCTTTCTCAAATTGAATCACTCGTTAACACATCTGAGTTGCTCCCTTCTACTGAGCCCACCATTCAGTCGCTATGTCGTGATGGTTAACCGTCAAGCATCTTTCCATTGCAGTATAGCGAGAGTCGTTGATCCTCCCCGGACTTGCATGTTCGTTAATTCGCTCTTCTATCACAAAATTTGGGCACCTCGTGATGCATGTACGCGCGTGGGGTCCACTGGGTCGCCAAGAAGCCTCTTGTCAAAAGCCTTTAAGCTTTAACACTATGGATGTGTTTAGCTTTATATTTAAACCCAAAAAAATCCTCTCCACAACCAATGTGGGATAAACGCTTTACACATTCCCCTGTCATTTGCATTTGCCTGAAACTTTCTAAAGTTTAGTTTTTTCAATGCCTCCATCTCACGGCAGGGGGATTGGCAAAGGTTATGGAATTAAATTTACACCTGCCAAAGGAATTTTCTTGAAGATTTCTGAGGCCCACACAACCCCTGGAGGAGTTGTGCATTTGCTTGAGAGCTTTCTGAGCCTTTCCACATACCACGTAGGGAGAAATCGGTTTACACGTGCATATTGCATTGGTTTGAAAGTTTAACTTCAGTCTTTCAAAGCCACGCAATAGGGAATACTATGCCATGGTAGGGAGGGAGGTTGCAGGTTATACACCTGCCAACGTGCATTTGTTTAAGGGTTTAGAAAGGTGCTCCCCTCACCACACACCAAGGAGGAGAACACAACGCACCTGCCTATTCTGCCTTTGTTTAAAACTTTTTAATGCCTTTCAACCAAGCAGGGAGGAGAGGATTTGGCTTCACCTGCTAATTTGCATTTGCAGAAAGATTAAGACGCCTTCTCCATACCATTATATTGGGTTTAACGCCTTCTAATGCATTTGTAGAAAGTTTCTAAATCTTTTTACATCCATCAAGCCAGACTTCAAGCAGGGAGGAGGATGTTAGCAAGGTCGTGAAACTTGGTTTTATACTTGCCAATTTGCATTTGGCTGAAAGTTTCCGTCAGCCCCCTTTCAACTCACGCGACACTTCACCTCACTGTTGGGAGGACGTTGGAAAGTCGTGGAGTGTCTTTAAACCTGCCAATGGCATTTGCTTGGAGGTTTCTTTGTTTTAACACCATACCACGTGCCAAGAAGGAGAAGAATTTGGTGATACACCTGCTAGTAGCATTTACTTGGAAGTTTCTTTCACCTTAGTCTACCACGCAGGGGTAGAGAGGATTGGAAAAGCCTGCCAATGCATTTTTGCTGAAGTTCATGGCCATGCCTGATAATAAGCCTCTACACTCTTATGTTTACCTTCAAACATCTTTGTTTGCGAACCATTCTTGTGTCTCTTTGAAGTCACATTTTAATAGTAGATGGGGTCAAATTGGTACAATCCATAGAACCCTTAGATATCTTCCCCATTTTAAAATATTTTTGTTTCTTAATGATGAATGATTTAACTAAAACTTCAACATCTCCTCCAAAGTGGTAAAACAAAATCATAGGTCAGGTCGGGCTCCAAAAGTGGGTCTGACTAATTTTTTTTTTTGGTTTTCATTCAACTGACCCTTGAAATGCCTCAGGCACCTTGAACATGTCTCTGGAGTTGATCAACACAATTTTCTATCATTAAAACTCAACTTGCAACTTTAAGGTGCTTGTGTCACATTTTCGCATTTAAACCCAAAGATGCATTTTATAAACTAGTCAGAACACCTTTTTGTACCTCGCCCACTGGAAGACATACTGTCAGATATACTAGCATTCACTCTGCAAAATAATTTCTCACGACGAATCCTGGGCGATGAGATATTAATTGTTGAAGTTGATTAAATGGCTCCGTCAGCAAAGGAACCTAATAAAATCAATGTGCAGGGACCACAAAGTGCACACATTAAAAATATCAAATGGTCTCTGTGGATCCCCAAATCTGGGGCATAGATACTCTAAAGTACAAGGGAGACCATGGAATGCTAAGTTTGACTGAGAAGATGATAGGGTACAAATGGTGAGCTCATGAAAATAGCCACTTTAACAGGTGCAACAATGAAAGTGCAGAAAACTGAATAAAATTGCTCAAGAAACCATCTTGGAAAACTAATCAAAAGGATTGGTAGGAGCTTCAAACTAGAGACATAGCTTGTATTTAATACTAGAAATACCCTAGAATAAACATTCTGATATAAGACTCATCTGGGCATCTTTTACACATGTGCAAAGTGGTGCTCTGACTAGCTGTTAAAACAAGGACTTAACAAACAATACAAACTGCAGATGGTTTAAGCTTGCCAAACTGAGCAAATGGATTGATAGAGACTTGAAACTTGGCATGTGGACTCACCTATATGCATACAAATCAATGCACTTTGAATTTCAACATGAAAATCTACTGGTCATAAAATGCAAAGCCTCAAAGTAGGCCACTTAATAAAATCTAAATATGTGCATAGAACAACTTTCAGTCCACCCCTTGAAATGGGTACTTGACAAACTGATCCAAATTGAATTCTGAAAGTTGTAGAGCACTTCATAGGCTAAATGAAAGGTTTAGGACACATTTCCCAAGCCTTACCTCTTGATAATCATCTAGCTCCATTTTACATGCCCTCAAAGTAGACCTCTTAGGTTGATTCATAAGGTGGTCATTTGAAAGTGCAGATGCAAAATTTTGAAATAGGCCTCTCAAAATACTCAAATTTAATGAGTCCCAACAGGTCTTTCAACAAGAAACTTCATTACCCCATAAGTCTGTACTTCTCACATCTGTGCAGCTTTTGACGTCCATTTAGCTTCCTCATTCTTCGAATTGATGATTTCAACTTCCAACTCCTTCATCACTTGCATCGCCCCATCATATACCCTGCTTAGAGTAACAAAGTACTTTGTACTAGACTTCTGAGTCTTTTCTAGCCACTCCATCACAGTTTCTGTGATCACCCTGCATTTTTGTATTTGCTCCAAAGTCTTCTGATTTGCAGGGGACGTAGGATCAAAAAACATTGGAATTTGTGATAAAGGTGAGGGTTCAGAGCATTGATTGCCTCAATATATTCTGCCATCCTTTGTAACATCTCTTTCATCTGATTCTTATCCTTTTTATCTTTCCAGGTCTTGGTTATGATCTTCTTTGTTGAAGCCTCAAGGTGAAGAACATCTGTGGCTCGAGGAGCAGTTCCAATATTTATGTTTTCAACAGTAAAGTCCCAAGCTGTAGAATTCTCTATCTTTTCATCTATTAATGGGCATGCAATCTCTGCAATCCAGTTCCCATTATCTGCATCAAAGTCAATTTTTGACATACTTTGGACTTCTTCGCTTTAGGAGTCTTTCCCAAGCATTTACTCACCATGTCTTCTACTAGAATTGAGGTTGGAACAATGTTTCTCTTCTTGCTGCTTAACATATTTTCTAACCATACTGGTCCTAAAGGAACTTGAGGCTTATCTGAATCAGTTCCAGTCTCCTTTCCATCCCTTACTACCATAGTAGTAACTTCATTTATGGCTTCCTATTCCTGTCGATTATTACCCTCATCAACCAACCCTTGTTGTTCTTTGATTGGATCAATTGAGGTGGTATCCATCTCAAGGTCAACCACCATAGTATCAATAGGTGAGGATTGTCTTTTGCCCCTTGTTCTAGAGTGAGTGACTCTGACAAAAGTTGTCTCCTCTTTGATTTGCACTGTCTTTGCTCTCTGTCCTCCTTTTCCTGGTTTCAGTGAACCTGCAACACAAGATGGGACAAGAGAATTAGATACCAAGACCTCCTTGGGTTAGGTTGAACCTTTCCTTGAGCTTCTGCTCAGTTTCTGCTTTCTAAGCCACTTCTCTATTCTTTGAATGACCAAGATTGTCCTAGTTTGAATCTGTTCTTCCTCATCTTTTTTCCAGTCAATCTCTGGTATTACTCCTGGCTGCCTATCATTGACAAATTCAGGGTCAAGAAAATCATTTTCATCATCCACAATATTTGCAATGTTTATCTTCAGACCATAATCCTTAATTTGTTGCATTGTGAGTCTCAGGTGAGGTCTTTTTCGAACTTCATAATCATCCACACAATCCGCCCAAGTGTCTTCTAGATTAGGCATTTGTCAAAAATTCTCCCTGAATGTAAAGTGTGTCATTGCAAATCCTTTAGTATGAACTTCAGTGCGGGGAAAATACAACTGATATTTAAACCTTTTGAACTCTAACTCCAAATTCAAAGCATCTGAGACACTATTAAAAATGTAATGTGTCAGTTCAATGGGAAAGAAAACCCCTATTTGGTGTTCTTCCCCATATTTCTTATCTATATGAGGGAGTTGCCTGCAAACTTCAATTAACACTTGCCTATCAAAGACATATCTTGGCAATTTGTAGGGTTCTTCTTCAAAACCCCCAACCCTCAAATAAGTGAACCTGGAGAACTGAATATAAAAGCTACCATATATATTTATAAACTACATAGCTTCCTCAGTTAATCTCTTATGAATATCTCCTTTCAACTCAAATACCAACTTGCCAAGGAAAATATTATGAACCTTGTAATAATTGTCAGTGACCCTGTGTTGCAGCAAATGAGGGTGATATTCATATATTATCATATCATTCTACCAAGTTTCATGATACAGACCTACCTATTGACGAGTGCAGGCTAAACAATATATAAGGTAAGAAGACATATGAAAATTTTTGTTCCCAAAACAACTTAAACCCTCATGCATTCTTTCTGCAATTAACTCTGCCCAATCTATGTATCTCCTTTCCCCAAAGATGACTTGAATAAAGAAATACATCCAATATTCCCAGCAAAAGGCTATCTGATTTCCCTGCATTCTATGTAATAAAATGACTATGTCCCTTACTTCTTGAATCAGATGCTCTTGGGTTAATGGGTTTGGCAATCTTGAACCCCACTTTTGAAATTTCAATAACCAATTTCTTGCAATGACACTCCTATAACATGACTTCTTCTCAGAGAAAAGTCCTTGTGACTTGCATACCATCCACTCCTCATATTGCTCCTTCTCTGGTATTTTCATTACGACAAAAACAAGCTCCCAACTAATTTCAAGAAAAACTTTACCATCTGCGTTTCTTATACACCTCTCTACAGGATCATATCTGCTCATACATTCCAAAACTAGTTCTGGACATTACACAACTATAGGAAATGCTGCAACTTCTACCAACCCACTATCTGAAATTTTCTGTTTCAAAGGGGAACTAGCAAAATTTCACACTCTTTCATGGAATTCCTCTAAGTCTACTGATGGCAAAAAAGTATCTCCTATGTCAGGCAGGGAACTAACTAACCAAGACTTCTGGTCTATTTGAGGTATTTTCGGTCTCATTTTTGCTTTACAATCAGAGAATACACAATAGGAAGAATTGACTGAATCGATGAAAGTATCAAATAATACTTTCAATTTATGAAAACCAACAAGAATAGAGGAAGAACTTGTGCTCACCTTTCATGCAAAATTGAGAATTCACAGAGTCAAGAATAAGAAATGCTGCCTGCGCTAATCTCCTACTTACCAAATTGGGCAAATAATGAAGGCAAGTAACTTATTTTAAATAAAACAGATCTTAGAGACTGGCCTAAAATATCGATCGCATGATTCGTCATGATTTGAAAATTGAATACTCATCCGTGCCAAATTGTGCTGAAAAGATTAATTTCTGACAGTTTATTAATAACAAGTCTTTTCTCCTCCATATCCTTTACTTGAAATGATTTCTTGGAATGATTATTCCTGAGTATGAATTTTCATCACAATTCATTTTCTCGAGGTTCATCTTTTAAATCCAGAATATTCCTTATATGGCGACACTTGTTCACTTTATCTCCAAAGTCATCAATCCTCTAACTTTGAACCTTGAACCTTGAACCCTTGCAAAAAGAAGTTCAAAGGTTCAAGTTCAAAAAAACATTAGTGCAAAACACATGAACATGCCTAAGCTTACTCACTATAAAACGTGACTTACACAAGACTTACTTTAACATGTTGAACTTTGAACCTTGAACCACTCTAAAGGTTCTCGGTTCAAGTTCAATGAACTATGACCACCGATACCTTTTAACGCCTTACTTAAAATAAAGCGGCTATACTACATACCACACTTGAACTTGAACCGTGAACTCTTAGAATGGTTCAAGCGAGAGGTTCAGTTCAAGAAAAATTGCAATTGGGGAAAAATTTAAAGAACACGAAATAGACATAATGCAAGTGCAGACTAACACATGTCAAAATATTTGTGTTGTGTGTTGTGCTCTCAATTTTCTTATCTTTGTTATTACTTTTAGTTTATCATATATATGTTTTGTGATAAAGTATGTTAATTCGGTGAAGACTGATTCATCCCCCCCTCTCAATCTTCCTTCTTGGCTGCTGCTAATAGGAAACTCATGAAATTTTGTTTCTCCTAATCTATAAGAGACTTGGCAATAAGCATATTCTTTGGATTATCCTTTGTTATAGTGTCAATCTCTTTGATGAGTAGAGGCGATTTCTCCTGATATGGGAACCATGGTAGGCAAGTCAAGTCCCTCATCCTCTAGCACCTGATTAAGCTTTTCACTAGAATACACATCCTTTATTTTTACTTTTTCCAAGTTCGAGGGCATTTCTGAGAGGTTTTCACCAAGGGACTTATGATCTTTCTTTTTATTCTCATTTTTGCGACTAAGGGAGTTGACTTGACTACCAGAGTATGCCTCCCTATTGAGTTGGATTCCATTTACAGATGTGTGGTCCTCAAGGTCTTGCATGGTAAGTAATACCAAAAGGGCATTGCCATCAGCATATATGTCATGAAGAATAGGTGGTCCTCGTTGATTCCAATCAATAAGATCAGGGTGAATGAGTTGAAGCTTAGATGAAGTGAAAGGGGTAATGGGGGCGATGCTGATGTTAATGTGGACATCATAAAATATACCGTCAAGGTACTTGAAAGGCATTTCATGGAATTCCTCTTCATTAGAGTCTTCAATTTTAGTAGGAGGGTCTGTCGGAGCACCAATGATAGTGATGTTAGGTACAAGTGAGTAACCCAAGCCCCTATTATTCTTGTAGGAGATTGGAGAGATGGATGCTTTTCTTCCTTATTCTTGTGGTCCAAGACCATGTCCTTTATAGCCCATCTTGTCTACTATAGAAGATGCCTTAGGATACATCTATTTGGGGATATCTATTGGTGCTTCATTTTCTTCCTGGTACAACCAAGAAGTGATATTAGTTTCCAAGATCTCTTCATCAAGTGGGACCACTGCTAAAAGGTGGTCTTCTTGCATTTCATGGTGGGTTTTTTTTGAACCTTTATTTCTTTAGGTTTACCATATAACTTAGGAGAGGGTGGGAGTTGACCCACATAGAGAGCATTTTGAAGGGTGTACTCTCCACAACCATTGTCAATTTATCTTTACCTTGATCTTAGGTTGGGATGAAGCGGATGCGACATTTGATGGATCAGATGGAGGTGGTGCAGTGGGTGAATGGAGCAGACAATGATAGGGGTGCTTCCCTTCAAGGAGCTTGTAGTATTGGAAAGGCTGTGGATTAGTCAAAATGGTGATCTCTCTACCATTTTAAGGAAATTTGAGACATTAATGGTAAGTGAATGGAATGACTTGAATGGATTGAATCCATTGTTGGCTGAGGAAAGTGTTGTATGGGAGATCAAGGTCCAAGACTTGACATGTTGTTTCTACCATTGCAGGGCCCACTTGAAGAGGGAGTGTTATGGTGCCTTTTGAGACCCTTTTTGCATCATCATAGGCCTTTATTATGATCTTACCGTATGGATCAACAAGGTCTTTAGAGATTCCCAATTGTTTAATCAATTTGTATGTATAGAGATTTAGGCTAGATCCACCATCTATAAGGACCCTCTTGATCTTATGTTTTTGGACAATAGCCTCAATATGGAGAGATTCGTTGTAAGATGGGGCATCTTTGGATGTGAAAATGAGGTGATTCTGCATAGCAAGGTTAATGATGAGGGCTTGGAATTGGGTTGCGTTAATGTTTTTTGGGACATGGGATTCCAAAAGGGCTTGGTCAAGGATCTCTTTGTGAATTGGTGAAGTCTTGAGGAGTTCTAAGATGGAAATTTGTGTAGGTGCCTTATTAAGATGATCAAGGCTATGATAGTGATGGGTGGATGACATAGGGGCTTGTAGAGAAGGCGGAGGATCTCCATACATAGTTACTCTTCCTCTTTGGGTAGTGACATTGTAGTCATTCTTGGAATATGAAGTGGAAGGTGAAGCACCTTGAATGACTATCCTTGCTTGGGAGGGTCGGCTTGATGATTGAGAGGGAGGGACACCTTGAATGGTAACCCTGGGTCTATGAGAAGTAGGGGGAGGATCAACACCTTGTATTATGATGGTGTTGACATGGGTACCAATAGGTTCTATGTGGCTTACCAAGGAGTCAAAGCCAGAAATGTAGTTGGTGTAATCATAGTGAACTTCATGAGATGATGAGGCTTTGTCTTTACCATTATTAAGAAAAGGGTCCTAGTACATCTTAAGTTTGTCATTCGAATTACCAGGCTTAGCAATTTCAACCTCAATGTTACCCTTGTCGATTCGGTTTTGGATGTAGCTCTTGAGTTTCATATACTTGAGTGTATCATGACCATTAACACGATGGTAGTCACAATATTCATTCTCATTATACCACTAGGGCTTGGGTTGATTTGTATTGAAAGGGTGAGTCATTGGAAACACAACATTGCTAGCCTTGATAAGATTATAGAAAATGACCTCAATGGGTTTAGCGAGCAGAGTGTACTCATGGTGGGGTTGATTGTTGGAATGAGGAGGTCGACCTTGGACGAAGACATTGTTGTGAGGTTGGGATTGATTGCAAGGGTTAGGTTGAGTGCTGAGTAGATTGTCAGTGGTGGTGGGTTTAGAAGGGACAGTCATGGTCTAGACATGCTTGGCATCAATGACTCCATCATTGACGACGTTCTTGTTTTTAGACCAATACTTAAGTTTGTCATTATATGAGGAGGAACCTTGGTTATATTTTTGATAATGTTTTAAGGTTCCTTCCTCTAGGAGGACACACTCTAAGGCTAGACATTTCTTAGTGTTTTGTTCAAAAGTATCCAAGCATTGACATGTCAACAGTTTGGATAGTTTTGGTACCAGGTTATGTTGGAATAAGTCAATTTGGTATGAATTTTATATGTCCCAACGAAACTTCTTGATAAGATGTTGCCATCTTTTGAAGGAATTTGGTGAAGGTTTATATAGGACTTTGCTTTGTATTGCATAAGTTCATCATAGAAGCATCATTCTCAATGTTGGAAGCGTAGTGGGACATAAAATTTTCTGCTAGGTTTGGGAAGGACTTGATGGAGCCGTGGGGTAGAGTGGAGAACCAAGAGAGGGAATCCCCACTGAGACTTTTAAGGAAAAGTATTCTAAGGTAGACATCATTATAAGAGACCTCCTGACAAAGGACGAATAATTCATGGACATGGTCTCTAGGGTCACCCTTACCTTTATACTTCTAAAACTTTAGTATTTTAAAACCAAGGGGATAAGGTGTGACTAAAATGGAAGGCTCATATGGACAAGGACACATTTATTTGAATGTATAAGTTCTCTTATTAGTCCCATCCCTTAAATTCTTGATAAGGTCCTTCATGTCCTAAATTTCTTTCAAAATGTTAGGTTGTTGATTGTGGACATTAGGGACATAGTGACCCATGTTATGCCCTAGGATTTGGTTGGACATGGATGGGATACCACCACCACCACCAATATATTGGTAAGAGGAAACATAGGGTTGTGAAGTGTTTTGAGGGTGCGACCCACAAATGGTGTTAGCGGGAGGTAGACTAGTGTTGATGTAGTTGGCCAAGTTGTGAAGGGGTATGGATGACCTTGGAGGATTATAAATTTTTGGAGGGATGGAAATTAGAAGTAAAGTGGTCGCATGTGCAGAATTAGTAGGTGGTGGGTGGTGAAGAGGACCAAGAATGAATTTGTCTATGATTTTCACCTTTTGTTGTTTTATCAAAATTTGGGGGCAATTGTGCCCCTTGGGTGATGAGTTGACCACAAGATTATTGGGTTTGTATTTGAAAAATCTTTCCATCATTTCTTGATTGTAAGGGTTATCTATGAAGGATTGTACACGTGATGAAAGATTAGGTTGATCAATGTGTTGTTCTTCTTCTTGTTGCATCTCATTGGTTTCAATGGCTATCTTTGTTTTTTGTGAGCAAGTCAAGATGATACACGGGTAACCTTAAAGTTGAAAATAATGAAAGAGGACTTTGGAAATGATTTTTATTTGATGATGAAAGGACTTAGCAAGATTTGGATTTGATTTCAGATGGATGGGATTGAAATTTATTTGGATGGTCCTTGCATTAGGACAAGATTGATTTGATTAAGATGACACCTCAGCCCTTGGATTAGGACTTAGATGGGGATTGATGATGTTGACCACAAAGCAAGGTGGCAACCCAACTAGGAAAAATTTAGACATTTGGATTAAGGTACAATTGATCAAACCTTCTTCTACTTAGGATAGACTTATGTTCCTAAGCTAAATAGGGCAAAAGGATTAGGGTTTTGATCAACCCAAGTGACCAAGCAAAGGTACTTTGGGGATATTATTTACCAAGCACAAAATCCAATTGAGAGTTGATTAAAGATAAAGTTATAAATCAAAATCTCACAAAGTATTGACCTTAGGATGAGGTTGATTGATTGATTGGATGTTTCAATTGATTAAGGTTGGTGATTGATTGTGCTAAGTCCTTAGAAAAGATGGCAATGATTATGGAATAAAAAGGGATTGATTGGAAAATAAATGTGAGGAAAGCAAAGGTTACCTTAGATGGACAAGTGAATAAGTTATTTTGGGATAGGGGAAGTTGGAGAAAGGGATGCGACCACTTTGATTAAGACTTTGAGATAAACTCGATCTTTGATGGAAAGCACAAATTCTCAAGAATTTATCATTAAAATCTTTGTTGTGACCATGGAGGTAATCGTGGAAATGGTGCAAAAAGGTTCTATGTTTCAACAAGAGCTTGTAATTGATGTATAAAAAATTGTGACACTTGAGAATTTGTTTGTAGCTAGGCTTCTTCTTCTTGAGTTGGCGATAGATGGACTTTTTGGGATTTTTAAGGAACTTGGTTTTTGTTAGGCCCAATATAGAAAGCTAATGTACTGAGAGGGGAGGGATGAATCGGTACTCCAAAAATTTTCTCGTGTAATAACCTTACTGTTATGCATAAACAAAATAGTGCAGTAACATAAAATAAAACTATAATCAACAGATAACAATCATACATGATTCACTCCATAACACATATATTTTGGTCACATAGAAACTCTTGGTTAGAGAGAAAAATTGCAGTGGGGATGGCACCCACAACTTCACTACTGCAATAACAAAGAATGCTCGGTTAGAGCTACATTTAGCTATTTCTGATAGCTTACCCTGTTAGGAGTATTAAGATCAGTTAGATCTACCTTACTAAAGGATTTTTACAACACTATATAAGTGTAGCACCTGGTTAAAGGATTTACAATTTATAGACTTGGTTAGAGCCTTTTACCCTTTAAAGGTTTCTCTTACAACTTCAAAATATTACAATATAATCATTACAAATATCTGTAACTTTACATCTGAAATGCTAAAGCAGATTCTATATGCTCTGAATAAGATTACCTATCTTGTAGCATACCTCAGTAACCCATAATGAAACTCAGTAAACCCTTCTGTTTACTCTGTTCTTTGACCGTTCACTGATAACCTTCTTGGTGACCTCTTTGTGTCTTTGTAACAGTCTTCCTTCATGCATATACACTGCTATCTCATTGCATCTCTTATCACATCATATCATGTCATATATCTAACCCTAGAATCATGCTGTATATATAGATCTCTTACAACGGTGATCTAATTCATTGCTTCAATCTTACAAAAAGATTCTTCGAATGAATAACTAAACAAAATATCTCATAGGTTAGATTGGCCTTGTAATCATACACAATCTCATAGTGCAATTTCCAATGCAAAAATGTTTAGATGTGCCTCGATCTTGTAACACGTTTTCATGTGCATGTCTAGGTTCAATGTATCTAGTAAAACATTTCACTCGGTGAGTTAACTTTACCACTCGGTAGCCATGAACCTTTACTCGGTAAACAGCTTGGTGAATACTGTGTTCTGTGACTGCTTTCTTTAGTAACCAACTAGACTGTTCATACCGACTTCTCTGTGTGTACCGACTGCATGATTCGGTAATACTAACTGGCTAGAATATAGTATGACTTTGGATATGAAACTAATGGCAATTTGATAAGTAGTAACAATCTCCCCTTTTGACATTAGTTGAGATGTTTGACAAAAACTACTTACAAAGTCGTAACTCAAAAACTATATACTTGACAAAATGACTATACTTGACAATATGTACAATAGTCAATAGTATATGCATATATACTCCCCTTATCATTATCCTGTACATAACTCTGAATTTTGCATGTTCGGTTTTGTTCTGTACTTGTGTGCTCTAAATGCTCTGTATATTCTGCTCGGTATAGTCCCCTTGTATACAATACTCAAAATTTTGTTATCAAAACTGTACTACTCTCCAAGTGTAGAATTACTCCCCCTTTGCTGGGCTTTCCTCTGTGTAGTAACATAATATTACTCCCCCTTTTTGACAAACATGAAAAACTTAATTTGCATCCAGAGGTGGTAACTAATCAAAAAAAGTCTTATACTTGGTCCGAGCATCAGTGAGGGCGACTGAGAGTGAGTCCTTGAGACTTGCCATTAATGAGTTCTGTGCTTGAATATCAGATAAGAGTGATATCAAGCCATCAAGAGTGCTTCCCTCTTAGGTAGTTGATAAGCTTGTAGCTCGGTTGAGCTGCTCTTGGACTGATGAGAGATGAGGAAGGAATAATGTTTGAAGGGTCATTATATCCATCCTAATTTTATGTTCTTCATTCCTCCGTTCTAACTGTTGAGCCATGAGCCGTTGTAGCTTTTTGTAAAAATTCTAAACTGAGTTAGGCTCAGTGGTCAACTTGGATGAGAGATCGGTGATCTCTTGCTCAATTGCATCAATTTTATTTTTGATGTCTTTAATAAATAAAGAAAATGTACACAATTTCTAGAATAAATAAAGAATGTGCTTGGGTTGAGGGGACAACTCAACAATGATTTTGACAAGTTTTACCTTGCCAACAACAATTGATTTTTGGACTTCCTCTATCATTTTTGCTGTGAGCTCTTTATCCTTGAGCTTGCTTAGGTATTCGGATGCATCAACTCCAGATGTTTCAATCTGATTAAGGAGTTCATCCAATTGAATATGGATGGCTGCATCGGTTGACATTGTTGCTAATGGTAGCATTTCTGTGAGTAGTGTCCTAACCTTTTGAAGTACCTTGTTCTTTTTCTGTATGGCTAGTTGTTTCTCCTATTTAACCTTTGCTTTGCATAGTTCACCAAATTCAGTGAGTGCTTGCCCTTTTAATTTGGAGATGTCGACATTTGGCAACATGATCGGTTTAGATAAGTCAAATTTAAAACCATGCTTTCTCACCTTTTTCTCTTTTCCTTTTGTCTGGGGCACTAAGACAAGTGCTTGCGAGGCTTGCTGTCCCTCGGTAGGTTGCTCGGTAGATGCAACACTTTGCACTATTCCTGTAGCAGTTACAGTGTCTTTGGATGGCTCGGTGATAGGGATCTCTGCTGTAATATTTGATGTGCTTGTCTGTGCTTGAGACGATTGATCTTTTGTTGTGTCTGCTGCAACTTCAGACTTATTACTTGTATCTTCTGCAGCTTTAGATTTGTTACCTTCGGTAACTTGTTCGGTGTCCTTGGGAGCTTTGGTTGGGACTGTTGGCTTCACCAGCGGATAAGGCTAAACTTGTTCTAAGACTGATTCACTAGACACAAGTTTTGCATAAGTGGTGCCTTCAATCGTTTCTTGCTCTGGTGCAGCTTCGTCCATTACATCTTCATCAATTTGTATTGTGTCAACCGGGTCTGGACCTTGCTCAGTGACATTTGGATCTTGCTCGGTGACATCAACAATTTCAATTTGAGATTGTTCACCGACATCCTTTTGTTTGAAGATCTCTTGCCACTTGGCCTTAGTCTCATTCTCCACATCAATATATAGCCCATTCATCAATTTTAAGGCTCTTTGTTTCACAAGAAATTTTGGATTGTATGTGGACAAATGCTCCTTGATTTCAGCTACGGACATGTCAGGAAATAAATGGACAAGACTTCTTTCTCTTATTTGTCTCTCTGAATCCATTGCATATTTCCATCTATTATCAATATGTGAGTAGAGTTCACTTGGAAGTGACTTTGCTAGTTCTAATGGTGCTAACCGAAACTTCAGAAGTGTACATATGACAACTTCTTCAATCTGTCATTTCTCATCATTGTTCCTAGACTCATACTTAACATATCTGAATCCTGCAAATCCACCGTATTCCTTAAGATTGGCACAAAATTATTCAACACTGTGAATGTTTGCCTTTTCGCTCTTCACAATCTGGAATTTGTTAGCATCATCAGACTCTGTATCACTCGACTCTTTTGCCAAAATGAGTCTCCGAGTAGATTTCTTATAAGTCTTTGTTACCTTAGGAATGGTAACAGTCTTTTGTTTCTTGCTCGGTGATGCAGCTGATGCTCTGGTGTTGGGTCTCTTTGTTGGTGGAGTCGGCAGGGCCTTTGTTATGTCCCGTTTCTTTCTTTTTAGAACTTTTCCCTTTGGCAACTCTGTGCTCAATGTTATTGCAGCCTCCTATGCTTCTGATTCTTCCTCAATAATGGCAAGATTGCCTTTGACAGGTGTAGATGAGGATTCTTCTCCGAATTTCTCAGATAAAGCTTTTATCATCTTTGTAGCTTTCCTTGTAGCCTTAGGAACTACAATTCTCATTTTTACTTTCTCCTTCACCTCTTCATAGGTTCCATACCTTAGTTTAGTTGCATGCCTTGGCAATGATAGGTAGGCATCAATTTGTTACTATGTGATATCATAATCAATTTCATAACCCATTGGTTGCAACGACTGAATCCTTGGTTCAACAACATTTACATAGCAATAATCAGTGTCGACTTCAAAACATATATTGTCCTTGTATTTTTTGACCAGTTGTGGTGGGATCCTATACCTATTGTGCATTTTCTCTTGGAATTTGCTAAAGTAATCATCCATGATATCATTAAAGTTATCTCCTAACTTCTTGATGTAATCATTAATTTGATGGGTGATAGGTCGGTGTAGCTCCCATACTACTTTACCGACTGAGGGAAAGATATTTTCAAAATAGAAAAACATACAGACAAGTAGTGAACCGAACTTGAGTTTGTTTGCCGAGTTGTTCTTCTTCGGCTTCCTTATTGTGTTCAGGTTCTCAAATAAGTTCTTTAGTAGCACTTCACATAAGTCTACTTTCATTCCCTTCTTTCCTATTTTGTAGGCCAGGTCCACTGTAGCACATGGTACACTGTTTTCCCTTGCAGATTGGAAGAAATAGTAACCAATGACTCTGATTGCAAATTTTAGTTCAACATCAGTGACATTATTCAATTTTAGTCCTCGGTAATCGGATTCTACTCTGGTTAGACTGATTAGCTCCTTTTGTGATATCATTTTCTGTGCACGAGCATGATCGTAGATGGGATATCCGGTGATCAGGTGAATGACTTCCTTTGTGATCTTGAATGGTTTCTCTTGTAGCCACATGAAATCATCATGTACTCTGCTCAATACAAACTTAACCCATTGGGGTTTGAACACACGAGGATAGACTAGGGCTTTAGTTAATCCCTTGATTATGATATGTTCAAATTTACTATCCAGTTTGCTGTCAGTGCACAGTTCATCATATGTGTCACTAATCTCTACATGACCGAGTTCCTCAACATGACACTTGGTAAAGAATCTGACATCTTCTACCAATAAGACTCGATCTAGGATGAGTGAAAATGCAGTTTTATCATCTAATTCTGAGGTGACATTAGGAGTTAGGGAATACTTTAGAGATGGCTTCTCTACATTTTGGACAACTACAGGGTCTTAGATCTTGGGCGCCATGGTAGATCTTGAGTAAAATTCGACAAGTTATCCTTAGGGTTTACAAGTGACTTACTCTTCACACTCGGTAGACACTAGCAATTTGACTAGATCAGAAACCAACTAAATAGTGTGAATAGATTGATGTAAATACCTTGAAATTCACTCTGAATGAAGTTTGGTTGCTTTGATTCGCTCTGCTCTTCTTCTCGAAAACTTGGGTGAATGATAATGATCGTGAAAACACTTTTAAGTACTCAAAAATACCTTATTGGTCTCCGTGCAAGTTAGGTCAAGATATTAAATGCACTCGGTTCACCTTTTATTGATTTGCTTCATTTTCTGCTTTCACTGAGTATCCAACTTTGCTTTGTTAACCGACTTGACAGGTTTCCTGTATACACTGACTTGATAGGTTTCCTGTATAGTATGCAAACTTTTCTAATTACATCTTAACTATGTAGATTTTGAATTCTACTCATAATAAAATAGGAACTGTTATGATTTAACTTTTGAAGAATGCAGTCCCTTCATACCTTTTCTTGTCTAATTTGAAATAGGTGCACCTAACTTGGTAGGTAAGGTGCTTTCTTCATCAGACATAATTTCTTTCTTTTTCCAAATCATCTTGAATTTTTCTTTTATCTCCTCAGTGTCTCTTCTCAGTTGATCTCTGCAATCTCCAGCTAAATGTCCAGCTTTGTGATAATGAAAACATGCCATATCGAGATTTCTCCATGATCTTCGGTTGTTCATTCAAAACCTTATAAAACAGTTGGCATTTATATGTCCATATCTTCCACAACATTCGCACCATATCCTTGTATTGTAATCCCATGGTATTGCTGCATATTGTCGGTAAGAATCTGTGTGAGTTCGGTAACCTCTAGTGTTTGCTCGGTGTGGATACTTCATGTAGTTCTTTTGCTTAAACCAACACTTCTCGGTACTATGTCCATATCTATTGCAGTTTTTACAAAACCCTTTGAATTTTGCCTTCTGATGGTTGTTAACAGACTTTATCCTACATTGATTAGGTATGTGACCATATTTTTTGCAATTATAATAGTATCCATTGGACTTAGAGATATTTGGTTGCTTACCTTTTCTGATCTGGCATATGTTGGCAGTATGACCTTGATTTCCACAGTAGTAGCAAATAGGCTTCTTCCTTTTGATGTTATTTCTTTTTCTAGCTTGTTTTGATGATTCTCCTCTCTCGGTAGTATTAATTCCTTTCTTGGTAGAGTCTTTTCCTTTGTAACCGAGTCCTCCATCTTTGTAGAGTCTTCTTGTATTCAGTTGCTCATCCAACATATTTGATGCTTCATAACTTTTCTCCAATGATTCTTTGGATTTCTTTTCTATCTCAAGTTCACTAGTCAACCTTGATACTTCAAGTTTCAATGATTGATTTTCATCATTCTTCAGAATTGTTTCATGATGAGCATAACCTAGTTGATCTATCATATTTTGTTGAATACTAGTTAACCTTATGATTTCATCATCCTTATCAGATTCTAGAGCTTCAAGTTGTTGTTTCTCTCTTTGTAAATCTCTTGCTTTATCCTCAGCTCTCCTTAATGCATCTAGATTTTCAGTCATTTGTGTACTGAAATGTTCATGTTCTCTTTTCATTTCTTTTAGTTGATCAGCCAATGCTTTGTTCTTTTCTTTCAACATTCCAATCATTTCTTCGGTTTCTTCAGATATACTATTCTCAGATGATGTCTCGATTTGTTCCACTAGCTCTTGAGAATCCTGCAAGTCATCAGATAATCTTCTCCTTACTTTCAGAGATTTTTGCATTTGCCTCTGTATGTCTACAATCACTTGATTTACATTATCCAGCTCTTCTTGAAGATGCACAATCTTCCAAGATTGTTTGTAGCCTTCCATTGCTAAGATATTTCTCTTTAGGTGGTTAAACCCTTTTCCAAGATTCAAGCTCTGATACCAATTGTTAGGCCCAATATCGAAAGCTAATGTACTGAGAGGGGAGGGGTGAATTAGTACTCCAAAACTTTTCTCGTGTAATAACCTTACTGTTATGCATAAACAAAATAGTTCAGTAACATAAAATAAAACTATAATCAACATATAACAATCATACATGATTCACTCCATAACACATATATTTTGGTCATGTAGAAACTCTTGGTTAGAGAGAAAAACTACGGCGGGGATGGCACCCACAACTTCACTACTGCAATAACAAAGAATGCTCGGTTAGAGCTACATTTAGCTATTTCTGATAGCTTACCCTATTAGGAGTATTAAGATCAGTTAGATCTACCTTACTAAAGGATTTTTACAACACTATATAAGTGTAGCACCTGGTTAAAGGATTTACAATTTATAGACTTGGTTAGAGTCTTTTACCCTATTAAAGGTTTCTCTTACAACTTCAAAATATTACAATATAATCATTACAAATATCTACAACTTTACATCTGAAATGCTAAAGCAGATTCTATGTGCTCTGAATAAGATTACCTAGCTTGTAGCATACCTCGGTAACCCATAATGAAACTCGGTAAACCCTTCTGTTTACTCTGTTCTTTGACTGTTCACTGATAACCTTCTCGGTGACCTCTATGTGTCTCTGTAACAGTCTTCCTTCATGCATATACACTGCTATCTCATTGCATCTCTTATCACATCATATCATGTCATATATCTAACCCTAGAATCATGTTGTATATATAGATCTCTTACAACGGTGATCTGATTCACAATCTCATAGGTTAGATTGGCCTTGTAATCATACACAATCTCATAGTGCAATTTCCAATGCAAAAATGGTTAGATGTGCCTCGATCTTGTAACACGTTTTCATGTGCATGTCTAGGTTCAATGTATCTAGTAAAACATTTCACTCGGTGAGTTAACTTTACCACTCGGTAGCCATGAACCTTTACTCGGTAAACAGCTCAGTGAATAATGTGTTCTGTGACTGCTTTCTTTAGTAACCGACTAGACTATTCATACCGACTTCTCTATGTGTACCGACTGCATGATTCGGTAATACTAATTGACTAGATATAGTATGACTTTGGATATGAAACTAATGGCAATTTGATAAGTAGTAACAGGTTTTATTGTGCATGAGTGAGAATTAGTCAAATGTTGGGGAAGGATGGAATGTGTTTTCTCTTGGCAAGAGAAATCAAACAATTACAAATGCATTGGCTAAGGATAACGCCTTATAAAAAGCATGAATAGGCCCAAAGAAGAAAATGACTAGTTTGCACAATTGAAGACACGCATCAAGCATAAAACCTAGGCTAGAAAGTGGAAACCATCCAATGGGGCATCTTGCACAAAGTGATACCTTAAAAAAGAAGATAGATAGAGATTCTGGTACCACTAGCTCCCCTCCACAACACTCACTTCTCGAACGTATGATATTATCTTACCTTGAAGATCCAAAGATATTTTAACCGAGGGATTCCTATCTCATCTTGAATGGGTACATGAGAGGTTACTTTGGGGTATGATCCACACTCCCTAGACCAAAAAATGTGGGATTTTGGTTACTACAACAAGGTTCTTAGTTATTTTCCAATGGGTCTATTTCAATAATGAATCCGTGAAGCAAGCCACTTAAGGCTCTAACTGAGCTTATCGGTGTAGAGAAGGCCTCCAGATACATCAAATTCACTCAACACTTCAGCCATTTGAACAGGATTTTATATAGAAGATCGAAAACACACTACTCAAGATCATGTCGAGAGAGTCAATATCCTCGACATGTCCCAATTCGAGATACCCTTGTGAGGTGATGGAATCCCTAATCTAGAATAGCCCTCAACTACAAAAAGAAATAAAAAGTGGGCATTATCAATCACCTTTCTTGTCACCCAAGTTACACAAAGGCGAGGGGAGAGGATAATAGGTGTGATGGTGGGTCCACCCCACACAAGTGAAAATGCACAAAACATGGTAGACAATGGTTCTTTTTAGTCCCACATATAAATTTTTTTCTAATCTAGAATGCAAGGAAAATAAACTAAACTAGTGGAAAAAAGAGTCTTCAACGTGTTGCAACAAAAACATTAGTAGTCTAATAGAAACAATTTTGGACAAATGTGAGAAGCTATAAAAACTCAAATTTGATCAGTAACAAAAAGTTCCTAACTACCTCGACGCAAACTCCGAAGTACAGGTGTAGACGTTGAACCTCTGTGTAGGTGCCAAAGTAGGGTATGAGCCTAAAACAAAAAATGAGAGTGCGGGAAAAATTAAAAATTAAAAATTTGGAAAACTGGAGGGGAAAAAATTAACTTGTAGAGATGTCAAAGTACAACGCAGATGGTAGCATCTGTAGAGACGACAAAAAAGGTGCTCTGCAAAAGACCGTTAGGCGAAGAAAATTTGAAAATTTGAATTTTAAATAGAAAGGGAAAAATGGTTCGACAGAGGCACCGTTCCACAACGCAGACATCAAATGTCTATGCACACACTGGAGCGCTAATTCTCAAAAAAATTACCTAATTAGCCTAAGAAATCTATATTTTTTGCTAAAAACCTGAATGTTAGGTGAATAAAAAATACTAATCTAACTTCTTTTTGTGATTTTTAACTTATCTTCTTATGTTTTTATATTTTTTATTTATGAAAAATGAGATAAATTGCAAAGAAACTGTTGGAAAGACAAAAAATGAAGACGCCAATATAGGAAATGCAAATGCCAATCGAGAACTTGTAGAAAAATAGTGAGCAATAAAATTTAAATTAAAAACAAAGATGGTGATTTGGCTACGCACAAATGTTGATACGATAGAGTGGAGACACTAAAGTGTATTTTGATGCATCGATCCATCAACCTACGATAAAAACACTTCAAATCCACAAAAAAGATTAGTAACTAGGGACGTGGGTCCCACTAGGCATGCCAAAATGGAGGATAGGAAAAGTGTTAGTCCATTCAAATGCATAAAATAAACATAAAACACTAAATAGAACAATAAACATGCAAATTAAATAGCTATACCTTCCTTCTCCTTTGGATTGGACCTTTGATGAAGTGAAGATGCGCCCTTTCTCCACTTGTTTTGGATTGGTCCTTGGATTGAGGTGTGGAATTCTCTCCACTACACAACAACAATATAGAGTGGTGGCTTGATGGAATGATGGATGATAATGGCTAAGTATGGAGGGATTTGACTATAATAGGGATGCTAAAGGGAGATTTATAAACTCAAAAGGAAAACATAATATTGCACAAAGATGAGATATGGAAATGAGGGGAAGAGACTCAAATTTATAGATTGGAGGAGGCCAAAATGGAGGGCCAAGATTGATTTGAAATGGAGGGTGGAGATTGAAGGAAAGTGATGGGAAGGATTGACAGGACAAGGTGTGGAGACCAAGAGATTTACCATAAAGGCATTTCTTGTCTCCACACTCCTCAAGGTGCATGAGGAAGAGATCCCTAGGCACATTGGAGGAATAAACAAGAATTAAAAATTCCTTGGGAAGGGATAGGGAATAAAAATTCCCAAATATAAGATTGCACATAAGGAATAAAGGAGAAAGGAATTAAAAAATTCCTTGGGAAGTGAAGCAATCACTAGTGAGGAGGGACCTCAAAGAGATCAATCCGGACCGGTCAGCAAGAGTAACATAATGAAAACACAAAGATATGATGGAGGTAATGCAGAACAGATTATTTTATTTCATGAATATTTATTACAACCAACTGATAACAATTGGGTTACAACATAACCGACTCACAAGCTGGGTAGAACATACAAAATAGGTCACAATCGGGACCTTGAATCTTAAGATCTATCTTCTACGCACAGTCTCGCTACTTTCTATGCATAGTCTCGCTACTTGATTCTTTGATTGATTACATTCTAATCCACAATTACAATTATATATACAACCTAGAGGATCCAGTCAGCCCAAAAAGGGATAAAAATCTGAAGAACAAGACCTAACGTGTAAAATCAACAAGGTCGGCCTCCGCCAAGAGATTCCTTCTGGAAAATCTAAAGGATCGAGTATAGATTGTAGGAAATGGTTGGCCACATGATAAGGAAAATCAGAATCAATGCCCAAGGCTCTACAAGCTTCGGAAGGGGTTCCGGTAGATCACAAAAATAGGTCTAGGCAACCGGTAACAAGAAACTGTCAACTGGTAACAAGAAATTGTCAAGGAAACCAATAACGATATCTTGTTAAAAAATGATCCAAATGCGATGTGGTTTGGAAATAAGAAAGATGATCAAGTCTTCAAGTATAATCCAACTCCATAAGATCCGGTGAGACAAAATCGAGACACGCAAAAAGAAATGCTGGAACTGCAAACAAAAAGCAAAATAGAAAGGAAAATGTTTTTGGTTGATGCAAGATTTTTATGAACTAAGGATGCTCCTGCATCAAACATCCAAGGTTATTGAAAAAGTGAGCCTCTCACTTTGCTGGGGTTAGAGGAAAACCAAGGTGGTGTACCTCTTCCTGAGAAATCCAATATGAATCTTCAATTGGTTTGTCCTTCCACTTCACAAGATACTCCTTATACTGACTACTCTGGGTACTACGCCCAATCCTACTATCAAAAATGTCTTCAATCTGATTTGGTTCCTTCCAGGGCAATTATTTCTCCAAGTTTGCAATACTATCCTCATTTAATTTTGGTTCATGATACTCATGAAAACCTGCAATATTAAATAGAGGTGAAATACTCAGATTATCCGGTAACTCCATTTCATATGCATTTCCAGAATTGAACTTCCTCAAAATCCTACAAGGTCCAAACTTTTTCATTTGCAATTTGTTATAAGTTCCAATAGGGAATCTCTCTTTTCTTAGATATACCATCACATCATTGCCAACTTCAAATTCCTTATGTCTCCTCTTCTCATATGCCTTCTCCTTAAACTTGTTGTTCATGTCGTCCAAATGTTGCTTATTCTAAATATGCAAGGCTGCCATGTGTTCTACAAATTCTTCTACTTCTAAACTTCTCTGGTCTTCACTGCTAATGTATCTCAATTCTAATATACCTCTAGGATGCACTCTGGTAACAATCTCAAAAGGTGTTCTTCCGGTACTCCTATTTACTAAATTGTTGTAGGCAAACTCTGCTTGTGCAAGGATCAAATCCCAACTTCCGATTTTATCTCCAACTAAACATCTCAAAAAATTTCCCAAGCTCTGATTAACTACTTCTGTCTGTCCATCGGTCTATGGATGAAAAGTATAACTGAACTTCAAATCTGTCTTCATCTTCTTCCAACGTGTTCTCCAAAAATAGCCAACAAACTTAGTGTCTCTGTCTGAAACTATGCTCTTAGGTAATCTATGCAATCTCACTACTTCCTTAAAAAATAGGTCTGCTACATGTAATGCATCTGATGTCTTCTTAGAAGGTATGAAATGAGCCATCTTTGAGAATCTATCCACTACCACAAATATAGACTCATTCCCTCTCGGTGTTTTAGGCAATCCAAGTACAAAATCCATGCTTATATCCTCCCAAGGTCTTACCGGTATTGTCAAAGGTTTATACAATCCCACATTCTAACTACTACCCTTTGCAACTTGACAAACTCTAAAACTTTGCACATCTCTTAACATCCTTATGAATCTAGGGCCAAAAGTATTGCTCACTCACCAAAGCTACTATTTTGTCAATACCAAAATGTCCAACTAATCCTCCACTGTGTTTCTCCTTTATGAGATTCTCCCTCATAGAACTCTTAGGTATCCACAACTGAACTCCTCTAAATAACACCCCATCTTGAATGAAGTAGTCCAACCACTTTCTTCTATCTACCATAACCAGTTGTCTACATGATTTCCAAGGTTTTGCAAAATTTGGGTCATCATGATACAAAGTCTTCAATTCCTCAAATCCTAATATTGCCACTCTCATCTCTGTCAGCAAATTCCTTCTCCTACTCAATGCATCTACAACTTTGTTAGATTTTCCACTTCTATGCTTCAACACAAAGGTGCAACTTTGCAAGAATTCTACCCATCTCATATGTCTCTGATTCAACTTACCCTGACTGTTCAAATACTACAAAGCTTGATGATCTGTATACAACACAAACTCCTTAGGCAATACGTAATGTCTCCATTTCTTCAAGGATTGAACTATGGCATAAAACTCTTGATCATACAATAAATATCTCCTCTGGGCATCATTCAATTTCTCACTGAAATAAGCTACTGCTCTCCCTTCTTGACTCAAGACTACTCCTATTGTTGTTCCACTTGCATCACAATCCACTTGAAATACTTTATTGAAATATTACAAAGCTAACCCAAGCTGCTAAGTCACTTTTTGCTTCAACAGTTCAAAACTTTTGTTTGCTCTGGTGGTCCACTTGAATTCCTTCTGATCTCCCCTCATGGTCTTGTTGTCATGGAGGATGAACCTAATTCTGCAAAGCAAATTAGTACCAGTGCTTATGCAATCCCATGCAACATGGAAATGAATATTGAGTCGTGGCTAAACTCAGAATGAGAAATGAATCTCTGGGTTATGGGTCGACTCCCTTTGAAATACCTTCTTAAACTAATGATGTGTATGGAAAAGAGTAAAAAGTGATTGGATTGGCTTAAAACTGAAACTATTCTAAGAGGCGATGCACCAAAACTGTAATGATGAAACTAATGTGACTCACAAAAAACTATTAGAATTCTGCTTACACAAAATAGATAACTTCCCCTTCACATGATCATTTCTCAAAAAGGTTAGGTAGTTAATAAATTTGAAAAAAAAGGATTAACTTCTTAACACAAATTTATTAAAAACCTGCAACACAAACTAAGACCTATGATTCAGAGAAAGTAATAATGCTTGCACACTAAGAAAAGTAGGATATTCAAGGTTTCAGATGAAACACATAAATATTCCTATCAAATCTCTCATGAACCAACAGAATCATTAAGGCAAACTTCTAAAATTCTGTAAAATAAAGGAGTCTTGCTAAAAAAATATGTCTAAAAAAATGCTGTAAATCTCTATATATCCAAAAGCATGAGCCACAAATCTTTGAAAATTCTCTTAAGGCAAGAGAAAACAAAGGCAAGAACTGAGGAAAAATTCACAAGTTTTCCTCTATATACAATAATAAGGCATGCAAGCCCTGAAAAATGAACTGCACTCCTAAAAAAGGAACTCAAGTCTGAAATCCGAGCACAAGGAAAAAACCTGAAAAATAGGTGCCAAAATTGCATGGAAAGATACAACCATACTGCCAAAAACCCCTCAAGTCCATATGCAACCCAAAAAGACTCCCAAAATAGCCACAAACTGCTGATATCTACACTCTGCCTACTGAAACTCCTATCGAACTGATCTTTAACATGCATGCATGGTGGGAAGATTTTAAAACAAATATTAAGGTTAGCCAAAAAGACTTCCCTTTAATATTTATTATATAGCTGCATGATAATATCCTCCAAATGCACTTATGTAATAAATATTAAGGAGATTTATAACTCATCTACCTGAATATTTATTTCACAATTTTGCTGATTATGCAAGCATGCTACAGATAGAAATAGAGAAACCACATTTAAGTGCCACTTTATTAATTATTTTATCTTAAATAAATAGAAATATAAAGATTAAACAATCTTTATTTTTTCTTTTTTTGTCATTTGTACTTCTATTTATTTAAAGTAAATTAATTAAATATTTACTGTTATATTTATTATATTAATAATGACATGTGCAGTTATTTCTTTTATTATTTCGCTATTATTAATAAATTAAATATAATAATAAAGATACAATAAAAATATGCACTTAATATACAAAGGGTTTAAAGCCCCCTATGACTGTCAAAACTAGGACATAATGTCCTTGTGGGGGAGTTAAACTCAACCACCACTTTACAATTAATCAACAACTCTAAATAAAATAAAAGCCCATAAAAATCCTGAGGGAAATTAGGGCATAATGGGTAAAAGCATGAGGAAACCCTAACATGCATTCATTTGTACTTTGTATCTTTTAGTTTTCTTGGAGAACACTCCTCCTCTGGCCACAACTGTGGTAGGTTTTGAGTTGGAGTTTGGGCTTATGATGACTGGGACTTGGACTTGTTGATTTCCTCTATATGAAAGGTGCTTTACTTCTCCTTCTGTTACGCCTTTATGTTGTTATCTCTGCTGGAAGATAAACAATATAGGAGTTTTTGCTTTAAAACCTGCATGAATTTGGGGTTTTCACTGTAAAATATCTGCATTTTCTTTGGACTGTACCTTTAAAAAAATATTCATGCTGCATAGAAGATTTTATTGACCAAAATTATGTACATTCTTAGGCTTTCGCATGGAGTCCATATAAAAATTTCAATTGCTCAAAAATTTCATGGTTGTATTCAGGTCTCTCTATATTTATGATGTGTGAAGAACTTTCATAAAACCCTAAATATATTTTACGATAATGTCCTGAGGGTTTTGTGAGGAAAAAAATACGGTTCTTTTTATAGCTTCTCTATAATACTTTACTTTATTAACTATTATGAGCACTTTTTGCTTTACATTGGTGGCAAACAATAAGGCTGTGGGTTTGTAAGACTGTTATTTTGAATATTTTCATTATGTTTTGCTAGTGCTCCTTTTATGACTGCTCATGGGACTTTTAAAATACCTTGCATCTTCAGAGACTCTGTGCTTGCCGCTTGATAGTGTTATTCAGAATCATGATTGTTGTCAATGACTGTACTATGTATAAAATCACCGAAACTTCACCTTCTTGTAGTAGGCTATACTTCTTTAGGTCTTTTTGACTGCTCTAAAAAATAATATTTCTTTGTATATTTATGAAACAAAGAGTGTTTCTTAAAAATGTACTATTCTAAGCTTAATCACTGTGTATAGAATTGATTTTAAATGGTCTCTGTCATGAGGGAAATCATTTGATTTCTACTATCAGTATATACAACAGTTTGTAATATCTTTGATACACATGACTGTCCTTTATATGTATTTGCCTGCATTTTTCTTACTTGACATACAGAGGACTATGGCTCTCTGAGTATTTTGATTTCCATTGCTAAGATAATCTTTATTTGTTGTTATAATATATTATTGGCATCTTAACTATTTTTTTGATCTTTTAGACTGATCTTAGTAGTTTGGGATTCGTTGGCTGTATCATGGCTTTGAACTCTGTGATGATCCTTTGAACCCATATTTGTCTCTCAAGCCCTTATTCCTGTGAACGCTCTAAGACTTGAAGTTTCTTTTATCACCATAGCATCTAGATACTGCTAACTCTGAGACTTTTTTAAATCTGGAAACCCTCCATGCATTGTCAATGAATGTTCTTTGACAGAAAAAATGAAAATCAATATGTCATAGCATTTGATAGTGATAGCTAGTCTTTGATAAAGCTCTATGATTTGAGTAAATTTGTTGCTACTGTGGCTCATGCTTTTGTTTAGGATCCTTATATTATTTCTTGTAGGCTCTGTTCATGCTATGCTTAATGATTAAGATCTTAGCATCCTAACCCTTCATGAAGTGTGATCTCATCATCATGGTTTTTTATTGAAACAAGCTCTGACAAACTTTTGTTGTTGCTATTGATGCCTTTTGAGAATGATCGATTTTGAAACTGAGGTACAAGTCTTTGATGGAATGCTCTGTATCTATGTATACTCAGTGGAATCACTCATGATGATTGTCATTACTATCACTGATGATGTCCTTCTATCATGAGATCTCTTTCAAACTCTTTCATTGATTGTGATTGACCTTTTCATTTAGTTGAGACTGTATCTAATCATTTAGTTTGTCACGAAGTGTACTATTGTAGCATGCATCTACCTCTCTCATAATTCTGTATATCTTTCATGTTCTATCTAATAATTTCTATTTATTGTCTCTGTTATAATGCCACAATCTCTGCTATGACTATATATGAATGCATCTAAGGGTTATTGAAGCTTATAATTGCTCTTATGATAAAGAATGCAATCAATCTTACTCTGAAGCATTATGACCTTTGTCCTTCATGCATGGTTATATGGATAGGAATACTTTTATTGGTATTTTTCTTTGAATGTTTTATGATCCATGCTTATATTGATTTTACTGTGAACTCTAGCTAAGAATATCTTGTCAATCCATCATTGTACTTTAGTTCACTGTTCACTATCATGTTGTTTAGGACTGAAATCTGCTCATATGGAACTGTGACAATGTTTTATTCTCTTTTCTGATTTGAACTATTGTAACTTCCATTTGTTCACTATCAGTCCATGGAAGGAGAGAAAATTTTGAGATCTTGGTCATGGTTTGTCTTGCTTGGATGGCTTGAATACTTACTAATAAGTCTTTGTGTTGGCATGTGAAGACTTTGAGGTCATGATTAATCTTGTAATGAAGAATGCTCACTGTGTATATAAGATGTATTGCTCTGTATGATTTGGGGCTATGATTTGATTGGAGAAGATTGTACCTTATAAATGTTTCACTGTAATTGCCTGCATCTTGTAGATGTAACTGTGACAGTCATGCACATTGGCCTCTATCGTATCGGCCATAATCATTCCCATGAAATTCAGCCTTGGTATATCACTGTCATATGGCTTACATTTGCTTTTGTGTCTCTTCATACTATCTCAGTCTTTTGTACTATGTATTGAATTATTAGGACTGTTCTTTTGATAGTATGGAATGTTTGAATCATTTCTCTTGACTAGAGTTTATCTATTGTGATCTTGGTCAACCTCTTCATATACTAGGCTTTGCTTCTTGAACTTGGTCCTAGTGCCTTACTATACACTATTTTATAAGCCTAATAGAGGTATTTGCTGAGTGATTAATCACTATCTTTCCTATTGAATTGATTGTATCTGGATTGTATTGCTTACTGTATTAGAATGCATCTACTAGCTGTTGTTTTTATTTTCTCATAATTGGCTTCTACAATGATATTGAAACATTCACTATTCACTTGTAGTATTTCATGCACTGTCCTATATTACTATAGTTTACTGATTCCATCTTCACTCCAAGTCATTCAAAATGCTTCATCTCCTTACTATTTTTTCCAATTTTCACAGTGAATTATGTGTTCTTGATGAGATACTTGATGCATTGACCTTTGCCTTGACATTGTTACCATTTGTTGATAATATCCATGCTGCTGGTATAAGACTGCATTATTTATGTGGAATTTTGAATACTTCATAACACCACAAGATGTCACTATGCTTTGGCTCTTCATTATGACTTCTACTCATTGTATATTCCTCTGACCATGCTTTGTTTGATATTTCCTAATAATCTTGACAATGTTTAACACTTTTTGTGTGCTGCTCTTTACACATCATGGTTGCTCAATGTTAACCCAGGCACATGGGTGTTTCCACAACTATACCAATTATGAGATTGTTGTTGTAATCATTCTTTTTATTAACAGTCATTTATACTTCTCTTAACTATATTTTGCTTACAAAGATTCAAAACAATTATCACTTTTTTTGGTTCTCATTTATGCACTGTGATAGGATGATTTCTCCATACTATATTAAGGACAGATACATTGCTCTATGATTCCCTTCTTTGGTACTGTGAAGCATTAATTTGCTTCTCGGTGTTGTAGTATGACTACCTTGTGTCCATCATAAATGATCCGATCTTGCGATGTGAATGGTCTCTAGTATCTCCTTTTGGTCTTAGACTATATTAGGCTTCTTTTGAAACAGTGAATACCTCCATAACAATCATTAGACATTTATTACTACTACTATATGATACCTTTTACTTGATAGATCATTTTTCTCTATGTCCATTTTAAATGTATAGTGATGTTTGCCTCTTTGAGATCTTATTAGGGCTCTCTAGCCATTCTATCTTGTCAACATGTCTTCACTTGAATCGTGACGTGTCATTTACAACTGTGATCTTAAAGACTCACTGTTATGAATGATAGGCCCCTGTTTGATGAAGACATGCTGATATGTTAGCATGCTGGGCTCAACCCTTGTGGAAGACTCATTCAACCCCACATGCCCAATACTTATGAGATGGAAACCTTCTTTATATCTACACAATGAACAAACAAGTTAGAAAAATAGGAAGTTAATGAAGCTTATGATGATTGGACACTTATGATCTTTGATTCACTTGTTGTTTTATTCTGATTCTTTCCATTTGTGGTCTGATATATATGTGTATGCATAGATTGTTAGAGAATAGAGATCTCGAGCTCTAACACATGTGTTACTCATCCTTTGCAGGTATACTAGGAGCACATAGGGCATGGATAAACGAAGATGCAACTTCAAATAACCAATAGTTCGTCATTCAAAGGCAATGATAGATCTTTCATTCTCTCATTCTATTTATACATTTATGTATCATTCTAGTTGTTGCACATTATCAGTCATACCCATGGCTTGTGTGGGTTCTTACACATTTATGTAAATGAAAAGTTTCTTTCATATGCATCTCTTCTGATGCACATTTTGAAATACAGTGCATTTGAAAATAATTTTTCATTTGTATATTTAAATTTGATAAATGATTAAGTATAAGGAAATTTTATTTGTGCACCTTTCTTCATTTGATGTATAAGGCCAATCATAGGCCTATCAAATTTTGATAATTCAAAATTCAGATAATAGGTCTCAGTCATAGGGTTACAAACTGAACTGAAATTTCTGATGAACTTCTGGTAAAAACTAGCCAATCCATGAAATGATCTTACCTCTCCAATGCTTTCCAGTGTAGGCCACTCAACAATTATTTTCACTTTCTCAAGGTCCATCTTAAAACCATCCTCAGATATCACAAATCCCAAATAGACTAACAAACTTTCCCTGATCAGACCTTTCTTCAACAGCTCCTGCACTTGGCTATTCAGTTCTTCATTCTCTGCCGGTGTCATCTAGTGTGCATCTTTGTTAGGAAACTAGCTCCAAGAACCAAGTGCATGCAATTATTGATACTTCTCACAGATGGCAATCCATCTGGTACATTATCTAAAATGATGTCTTCATATTCTGTCAAGAAATCTTTTATCTCTTCCGGTTGTTCTCCTTCATGCGCCAAATTCTCAGTCTTCTTAGGAATTAAGACAAAACACACATTCTCATGTCTCAATACATTCAAGAATGTCCTTCCATCTACCAAATAGATTCTAGCATTCATACAAACTTCATTCTTCAAAGGTTCCTCTAAAGGCAACAAGGTTTGCTTCATCGCATTGGCCACAATAGTGTATGTATTATTCCTCACATCATGTATTTCCTGTCTATCAAACTTCCAAGCTCTGCCCAAAAAAAGATGAGAAATATCCATAGGCATAATATCACACAAGACTTCATCATGATAATTCCCAATTTTTAATTTCACCAAACATTTCTCACTTACTAACAACTTATGTTCATCTTGAATCCATGCTATCTGACAAGGCTTAGAGTAGAGTGTTTCAATCTATCCAAATTCAACTTATTCACCATCTCTTCTAAAACAAGATTATCTGAACTACCCCTATCAATAACAACTTTACAATACTTACTAGATACCTTACATCTGGTCTTGAACAAATTCTTCCTCTATAAGGGCTCTTCATCTCCTCCAGCATGATACAAAGCTCTCCTCATCATCAATAATTCTCCATCTTTCCGTTTATTTTCTTATCTTGTGCGGTTTCTTCCACCACTGCTTCTCTTCTGGTATTCTTTGTCTTCTTACACTTGAAAGCACAATGTCCTTCTCCTCCACACTTATAGAAAGTTCCTGTGAATGTTCTCTTGTTTGGTCTTCCAAAATTCTCATTCCGGTAACCATCCGGTTCTCTCCTTTAGTAGAAATTTCTATCATCCTTCTGGTATGAATTACCTTCTTTGTTTACTTCCTTGTCCTTGCTCTGATCTATACAGGTTCCTCTACCTCTGGTATATCCTCTTCCTCCATGAAATCTTCCTCCGATAAACCTTCCACCTCTGCCTCTCTACCTCTACTCATGTCTTTTGTTTAGCTTCTCTTCTGCCTTTAGGGCATATTGGTAAGCCTCTTCAACACTCTCCAATTTGATCAAACTAAGTTCATCTTGTATAGACATCCATAATCCATTCAAATATCTTGCAACTTGTTCAACTTCATCATCAACATGTCTGGATTTTATATTCAACTTGTAAAATACTTCGGTGTACAACTTCAAACTAGATTCCTTCTATCTCAAATTTTGCAACTTTCAGAACAAATTCACTTGATAATCAGCTGGCATAAATTTTGACTTCAACTTAGCAATCATCTGATCCCATGTCTTAATCTTCTCTTTACCTCTTCTCTATCTATCAACTTGCAAATGCTCCCACCAAAGAGATGCATGACATTTCAATCGGGTATAGGCATATTTCACCTTCCTTTCTTCTACAGTGTTTTCAAAATAAAAATACTTCTCCATCTCTGAAATCCAATCCATCAATTCATCTGAGTCTAACTTCGCATCATATTCTGGTGGGGTAAAATGAGGTTTAGTATTTTCCCTACTCAAAACCTTGAAAAACTTTTCCTCATTTAGATCAATCACCGATGGGTTTACTTGTTTTGTCAAGGCTTCTTTTCCTTCATCTTCACTTACATCTTCAATATGTCGGCCTCTTCTCTAGGCTATCTCCATGGCTTCCAACCAGGTTGCTACACCTCGCAACATCTCCATCACATCAGGGTCTACATTCCCACATGCTCCACCATTCCTGTCTCCTCTTCATACCATCGTTCATGCCAGTCCTCTGCAACTACATGTTGGATCCATAATCCACCACCCTACAACAAAAATCTTAGGACACGCAACCTCCGAAATGAAAACTCACCTTGATACCACTTGAAGTAGTCACCGGTGAGGAGGGACCTCAAAAAGATCAATCGAGATAGGTCAACAAGAGTAAGACAATGGAAACACAAAGATATGATGGAGGCAATGCAAAACATATTGTTTTATTTCATGAAAATTGATTACAACCAACTGGTAACAACTGGGTTACAACATAACCGACTCACAGGCTTGGTAGAACGTATAGAATAGGTCACAACCGAGACCTTGAATCTTAAGATCTATCTTCTATACACAGTCTCACTACTTGATTCTTTGATTGATTACATTATAATGTGTAATTACAATTATATATATGATCCAAAGGATCTGGTTGACCCAAAAATGGATCAAAACCCGAAGAACAAGACCTAACGTGTAAAATCAACAAGGTCGGCCTCCGCCAAGAGATTCCTTCAAAAAATCAAAAGGATGAAGTGTAGATAGTGGTTAAAGGTTGGCCACACGCCAAGGAACATTGGAATCAATGCGCAAGGCTCCACAAGCTTCAAAAGGGGTTCTAGTAGATCACCAAAAGAGGTCCAGGCAACCGGTAAAGAAACTATCAATCGGTAATAGGAAACTATCAAGGAAACCGATAGTGATATCTTGCCAAAAAATGATCCAAATGCAACGCAGTCTGGAAATAAGAAAGATGATCAAGTCTTCAAGTAGAATCCAACTCCATAGGATCTGGTGAGCCAAAATTGAGACACACAAAAAGAAATGCTAAAATTGCAAACATAAATCAAAACAAATAGGAAAATATTTTTGGTTGATGCAAGATTGGTATGAACCAGGGATGCTCCTACATCAGGAAGAGAGGGAATGGGGATGTGCAAAGGATTTGAAATCCTTTGACATGACTAAAGTGGTTGCATTTAAGGTTTGGAAAGTGGAGGGGAGAAACCATTTATGGAAAACGGTTGGCTTGCTCCTAATATTGAGGGTTAGGATTATGCAAATGATTAAAAGGGGTGATTAGGTGGGTTAATGGGAGATTAGAGTGCAAGTGGGAAATTTAGGAGGATGTGACATGAGGAGAGAGAATGAGTGGAGGAATATAAAATTGGAGGATAATGTTAATCATGATTCTAGAAGAATTAGTTAGGCTAAATGAAGATTAAAAAAGAGTGATTTGTAGGAATCACATGATTAGGTTAATTAATTAGAATTAATTAACAATTTTTTTTAGAATAATTAATTATTTGGATGACTTTAGAAGAATGGGAAAATGATTAATTTATTGGCAAATTAATTATTGGACTATAGTGACAATTTTTTTTTTTGCTCGATAAAGGGCTTATAGCCGATATTATATTACTATAAAAGGATTTACATGTTGCAAAAGGATCCATATCTGGATTGAACCAAGATTGAACCAAAATTTGTTAGACTAAATACAAGTCCCATAACCCAAAATATGACTATTTCCATCACAATTATTCCATCGATCTTTGAGACTGCCAACTATAGAAAAAACCAAAATACCACTTATAACTAGAAGACCATACTCCTAAATTATTCAAGACCCATATAGATTATCTATAATATTTGCATACATTACATAAATAGAGACCAAAAACCTAGGATAGAGAAACCAAGATCAACTCCATGGCTATCCACGGTTCTGCATGAGAGAGATATCAACTCTAGAAGAAGGCCCTCCCTCCTCTGAATCACTTCTATCACTGCTGCTGCTCAAGTTGAATGGGTCATCATCATCACGCATGCCCATTAAAGCCTTATGCTCCCAAACCCATGGGAGGATAACATCTATTCCATCCCCCATAGGGGGAGTAAGGGCTCCATCTTCAGCAAAACCCATCTCCCTTTTCAAAAAATCCACACATCTACATGTTAGAACTAGTAAATAAATGAGTTTTCCACAAGAACATGGTATTCCAAATTATTTTCCCGCTACTATCTATACATTTGAATCAAATAAATTCAGCATGTTAAGTCCCTTGTCAAGCATAATTCAATGTGTTTTCTAGCCTAAAGTCCCATAGCATGATGTAAATCAACCATTAACAAACTTATACCAAGTTCTTATCCTTAATTCATTATTACCCCACCCCTCTAAAATGCCCATTTATTATTCTATAAACAATCCTAAGGTTGAATTCTTAGTTTTCTCTATTTCATGGATTTATTCACTGAGATGTTAACCATTCTGCGAAACAACGACATGATAAACATTATCTCTATTTTACAAGGTCATATCTCTATTATACCAAGCATCTAGTGAAACACTAAAAATAAAAAAGGAAAATTAAATTTTTCTATTTCGTAAGACTAATGTCATGATATACTAAACACTCAGTGAAACGATGAAAAGGGGCATAAGAGACATCAAGTATCACTATTTCGCCAGAATAAAATCTCACTAAATAAAGTATATCGTGAAATGACAAAGAAGAAAGTAAGGTGTATGTAGATTTCGCTATTTCGCAGGCCTCATGACATGTCATATTGAGACATCCACAAAACAACAATTTAAGGTGAACAATGTAGTCATTTTGCGGGTCCCACAACTTCGTATATTTGGTAAGTAGTGAAATGGCGATGAAAAAGGGCAAGCTCATGTAGTGTTTTCGCTATTTCGCAAGTGAAGGACATTGAGGATTTTAGAAGGTTGTGATTTAGTGATAGTTTAATAAAATATCGCTATATTGCGGGGAGGACATGAATGACAAAAAAGTATGTTGTACAGTAGCGATAATGACACAAAGTGATTTCTCCATATCGTGGGAAGCCAAAATAAGGGGGAAGGAAGTATAGCGATATAGCGATAGGTGTTGTTGCTATTTTGCAGAAATAAAATAGGGATGGTGACACTTGTTTGAGAAATGGTGAAAACAATAAGCCGAAGCAAGTTGGTGATGACATCATCATAATTCTGAAAAAGGTGGCGAAGTGCTAAATCACATGAAGGAATTAAATGTAGAAAAGACCTTAAAGGTCACCATTAAGAATCAAGTTTTAGCTCATAATTTTTATTCCAAGCTTGAGAATTGTGATGGTTGAGCCTCGCAGTGAGGAGGAACAAGCTGAGATGTAAGCAATAAGCACAAGTACCCAGTTGCCTCTTTGAGCTACTACATTTCCATAATTGTTTGAATTTTGAGTAAGGAGTACATATAAAATGCCTAAGAGAAAAATTAAAATTGGGGAGGGAGAAAGCTCTAGAAATGATGAGGGTTTTGATAGAAAACCTAGGGTCACAAACCCAGCCAAAAGGCCTATGAAAAAAACATTGCTAGATTCATTTCTTGGCTTGGCAGATACAGGGGCCAAAAATGTGTTTAAAGATCATATGGAAGGTTGCAGGGATGTCATAATTTCGATTTCGGGGAGAGATCCATTTTTTGTATTTCTACAAGAACAAAGATGAGAAGATCCCAGTCTTGAAACCCTTGGACATATGATTTAGCAAAATTAATCGTGTCAAATGTTTTTGTAGACCATGAGCTGATTCAGATATTGGCAGACCATTACCATCTTGTCACTAGAGCTACAAGGATGCCAAGTGGGAACCCTTTATTGGTAATTACCAGGTCTTCTATCATTGATTGTTTCATTCTAAACAAACAAGCCCTCACCAAGGTAGACCTTGAACATTTTACAATGGACTACAACATGTTACATAGGACATTCCGGAAGGATGAACTTCCACACCATAGGAGAAGAGGTGTAAATAATCAACCTTTGATGGTGACAGGCACTGAGCCTTTCCCCGTCGATGATTTCCTTGGATACTTCTAGAAGACCTACTTTTCCTTATGTCAGATATTGGGAGAGGATGCCAGGGATAAAATACCAATATTTATAATGTACATGGCAATGAGGATACAAAATTTTGAGGTAAACCTCGAATTTGATTTTGCCTCCAAAATTGAGAAAAAGTTACATGTGCAGCTAGTGTCGTGGAAGGAGAAGAAAATCAATAATTTTTGTCACTATTCTTTATTATGTTATTTGATCCTATTTAAAAATAAACAATCCTTTGCACATAGGCTAAAATTGGGAATTGTGGATGAAAAAGGAAATAGGCTCCTACTACAATTCTAGTATTATCTATGGGATAAGAGATGCAGATTACAAGGTCATCTTTGATTCTTTTGTTATCACTATTTTTGGCGTTTTCAATCATTTAGTTGAGAGATTATCACCTGAAATAAGGAAAGTATTAAGGACCCTAGCTTGTGACCCTGAGAAGGGTCACACTCACAAATTTGTGGACTGGTTTTATATGAGGGAGAATGTTATTATTAGAGTATATGGGCTCCTCCAAACTCCCCATTTTCTACCTATGTTCGTATCAGACAAACTTGCATTTTTGGAGTTTGTATGGCAGATGTTGTGGTTGGAAAGGGAGTTAATTGTGCCAAGGAGAAAGGGGACATACATGCCTCATCATGTGGAATTTGCAGGATTTTCCATTGGCTCCAAATGTTGGAAAAGTTACAAAACTATATAAAAACCAACTTCTTGCTAAATCCTGGTAAGGAGAGAATGTGTGATCTTGAAAACCACATTGGTTCTGTTATTAAATCAGTTTCACATGAAGTCTCGATAGAAGAATAATTGGTCAGAAATCTCACATCATATGGAGAAATTGTGCAAAAAAGGAAAAAGTGGTAGGTCATAGCAAGGGTAGAAGAGGAAAGGAAGAAAAGAGACCCCACTTTCCCTAGATTTCATGATGAAGAAACAAATGAGTTGAGAAGAATTGAATTGTGTTTAAATAATTTTGAGAAGATATATGGTAAATCAACAGGCGGTGGATCTCCACCCATACATGCCAATGTTTCACCTAAGAAACCCCAAGGGGTTGTTATACACACTATATCGGATGATGATTCTATAGAAGAGATCTCTCCCATTCCCCTCCTACAAAGAAACAAAAGCTAGCTAATCTAGACCCCTTGGTGCCTTATGATGAATCTGAAGGAGAGGGTGACACTGATGAAGTTTCTAGTGCATTACGAGCCTTGAGAGGAGAAGAAACAACATAGAAGTCTCACATTGATCCACCAAGGTATCAAGAGGAAACACATAGCTATGGAGCTCAAGTAGAAAAAGAAGCAAATCCTATTAATACTATTGAAGAGAGAGTGGCTATGTCCATGAGGTTCCTATATGATGATGAGTTCATACATACTCAGGATTTTAAAGATTTTTGGTTAAAGGAAAAAATGAAGGGTTTTGAAGAAACAAAATAAGTGAACCTCATAGGAGTGGAAGAATCCAAACATGAAGAATTTCTCGCTCAAACCTTCAAAGAAATTAAATTTGATGAGATACACATCACCCTTGTAGAAGCAAGAGAGATGGTTTTGAAGAGTGACATGCTAGTTGTTCCTGGAATAAACCTAAAACAAATATTCTTGTTGGATCAAGTGAGACAATAGGAAGATCCTATGCTGATTGCTGAATTTGATTCAAGTGAAGGGGTAAGTGGAATAAGGTATAATCCCAAGACTGAAGTATTAGTTGCATGGGTGAGCTCTAAAAGCACTCATAAACCAAAGTTAGTGGATTTGGTAAAGGAGAAACAAGGGGCAATGATATTAAAGACCATGAAAGATACCTCTCCATTAGAGGTGGCTACTATGACTATGCACTCTGCAATGTTCACTAGGGATGCAGTGAAACACATGAAAGAAAAATCAGCTAAACTGGAGGGAGGACATAAAGATATGAATGATGAAATAAAAAGGTATGAGAAGAAGATCAAGAATATGAGGGTAGCACAAGAAGAGATCCTCTAAATAATGCCACGACAAACCCTGGACACTTTTGAACAAATTCCGTCACACAGGGTCAAGCTTATACTTGACAAATTGGAAGAAGTTTATGGAAGTTATGAGACTTTGTTCAAGATGATAGAAGTGTTCAAAGAAGATAGGCCCAAACTAGAGAACTTATCAAAAAGATGGCAACCAACATACATCACTTTGGTTAGTCTATGTAGAGTAACTTAAAGAAAACTTGATGTTTCTCCTAAGATAAAGGAAACTGAGTGAATGGTGCATACCACCAATGAAGAACTCAAGAATGTCATAAATGAGGAGCACAAAGTAAGAGCCAAAATTGATTCCTTCCACACATTTCAACATTGGACTATCACTTGCATCACATAAAAGGACAAACACCTCCAAGACTTCAATGATTGGAAGAGTGAATTCAGCTAGATGGTGCAGAAGATCATCACACACATGAAGGAGGAGAAAAATATCAGTGTTCAGTGCTTTAATATGTTCCAAGATAGGATTATCACTTTAGATATTGGTTATGCCTTGTTTGTTGTAGAAGTTCATGTTGTTCTCGATTTCTGATCTCCTTATTTCCTCTATAAGAATTTTAAGCCTCTATCGCATATGGAGAGAACAAGAAAATGGAAGTCTAAGACAACATTTAACAAGGTTTATACAGAAACCCTCTACACTTCAAGCTTGCACTAAGCTTAGGTGGGTATACCATTTGTAAACACTTTTCACAATTATGACAGAAGATTCACAAAAGACCAGTCTCAACTTCTGCAAACTCTGATCACCTTAAACATAACTGAACATAAAGGAAAGATTCATATTAGTTTTGATCTCCAACAAAGATAGAAAACTCAATAGATGATATCAGTGCCTTATCTGGGCTATAGAGTCACCTAAGACTAGATAAAATTTCTGAATAGGATATTCATATACATTTCATCACTTTGACTTCATCAACTTCATATATGCCTGACATATATAAGTTTTTCCTTTTATGCTAAACCCAGTTATCAAATTCGAGTAGAACTATTGATTTACTGACAAAAAGATTTTAAGTATATTTAATCCCCCTCCTTGAGAGAAAAACCTAAAACATCTATGTAAAATTTCCTTGCAACTCATTCAATCACATAACCCTAGATTATCTAACTGAACTAGTAAATAAATCATGCATACAAGAAGACAACATGAATTTTGGCTTGAAATACTTTGATCTGTATATTAATATTCTTCTTCAAAATCATACATAACTCAGGATAATTTCTGAAAAACCAGAAAACTCTAAATATATTTTGCCAGAGTTTCTTTACAAATTCTTGTGATCATCTTTTTTCTAGTCCTGGTATCCATTTATAATGATATGGATGCGATAAGCTTTGGACTTTCCTAGAAATAGTTTTTAATAACTGTGATTCCCTCTCAAAAGAGGTTACAATCAATTTCATTCCTAACTCCTTGAGGGTTGTTACAATGTTGCAGCATCAATTGACTATTCTTGAGCCTCCACTTCTTGCATCATATATTTGTCTTTCCATTCTTTAAACATGTCATCACTAGGCCAAGAGTAAGTAACAATTTTCTTCTTCAACTTATTTAATCTTTTCCAAGTGTTCCTTAACTGCTTGACTTCTGCCTCCAAAAAAGCATAATGTGACCTCATCTTTTTAATTTCTTCAATTGTTCGAATGAATAAAGATGTATCATCTGAATTGATAACATCATTTATCTGTTGTGACAATTTATGGCCTAACTCGCCAAGCCATACTTCTTCACCTTTTAACTTGCTTGTACTACCAAAACCTCCAGGAAATAATTCAAACTTCTAGTTATCATATTCCTTCCTTTAACCAACTCACAAGTGGATTTTATAGTGGCATCAACATCCGCCTCTTCATGGGATGAGCACATAAGTTCCAAGTCCACTTTCCTTGCCATCCATTTATTTAAAATTGGCTCTAGAGTAGCCTTGTTTTCCTTTAAATCAGTCAACATGCTCAAAACTCTTTTCATATATATATACACAATAGAAGCCCCTACTGTGTCAGCAAACTTTAAAATTGTCCCACTGACCTTCTCCTCATATTTACTTGCAAACATAGCCTGCAGGCTTCAACTTTTCCATTTCATCTTGGATAGACTCAGTAGATTGGAAACCGAAAGTTATAGGGGACAAGGGAAACTCAATGATTGGACTAGCAGATGCAGGTTTAGCTGGAGAAGAGGCAATCATCAAGGTAGAAGATTCACCTCTCTGATGTTGCCCTGCTATTTGATTCTTCAATTTTGCAATTGTACAATCCTTCTGAGCTATTTTAACTTTAGCTTCATTATAAGCTTTTCAGATTAACTCCAACTTAACCTAGAGATCAGCCTTTTCCTTGGCCTCTTTCTCAGCTACAACCATATTGAATTTCGCTGATTCCAAAATTGTGCTAGCAACCTCCACTACCCCTATGTCCTTCACTCTCTTCAAAATCATGCCTCCAAGATAGCTGGACTTTGAGGTGTCCTTCCTCTTTTTGCTCTCCTCCCTCCTTAGTAACCACATGACTAGGGCAACATGATCATTACTATAAGTCACTCCTTCCAGGGGTTTTGTTTCCTTCCTTCCTGCCTCAAGCACTAATGCATCTGCTATATCCCATTCAAGGAGAATCAAAACTCCCGCTTCTGCAATCATCTTCCTTCCTTGCTCTGGGGTAATAGTCCTAAATTATGTGAACATTTCTTGCTTTACATCCGCCTCAACTGCAGATGTATCTTTGTGAGTACATTCATTTTTTCTTTTCTCACATCTTGCCTTGAACTGGTCTATATTTTTTCTCCAAACAAACTGCAAAAAGGACCCTATTTTGATAAAACTATCATCTACCAAAAACTCCTCACTGGCCTGCTTAATGACAGGGTCTAGTTCTTTACCTATAAATTCCTCTGTAGTTAAGTCCATTTGGGCACTTGCTGGTTCTTCAGGCATTCCTTCTTGCAACTCCTCATAAATGAGAGCAATTTCCCCAAGGCTTCCTAATTGCAATAGTTGCTCTGCTACTACATGTTCATCCCCTATATGTGTTGGGGATTGGGAGGGAGAATACAAGGGCTCACCTATCTCCACTTCTACCCCTACTTTCTGCCTTTTAGGGGAATCTGGAATCTCAACCACATTTTCTAATGCCCTTTTTCCTTTTGAAGTAGAAGGCTCCTCACTTATTGGCATTAGTACACGGTACTTTGATCTTTTCTGCACTGTATACTTTCCTGGAGAGATCATCTTGGCATAGGAAGGGTTGGCTACAACCAGTTTGGCCTTTTTAGGACTGGCTTTCATCACAACCTCCTTCTTCTCCTTCAGAGTTTGCATTAAATCCTCAAAATAATCTACCAAAAACTTAATCTTTTCCTAAAAAGGATGAAAACTAACTAGAGGATCATAATTGTTGTCAAAATAGTGAATGAAATCCAAAGTTTTCTTAAACGCTATCCATTTTTCCTTCCTAACTTCTTGCTCATCTAAATTGATCTCGTTCCTTATTAAATCCTCAGTGAAGTGAAACTAGTGTGCTTTACCTTTACATATGGCCCTCTTATTGAACATACCATTAAAGAAATCCTCCCAATCAACAAACCTTGCCACTACAGTAGACAACCTGTATGGCTGAAAGAAATCATCAAAATGTGTCCAACCACCCTTGGTGATTACAAACTGATGTGCTATGGTAACAATTGGGAAAATTGTTCCTTTCCCCCTATTTGTCAATTCTGCTTCTTGCAAACCTCCAATTTGCCTCAAGATCTCAGCAATTCCTATCTTCAATGGGACTTGATAGGGGAGCAAATATGGAGTTCCTCTAAAACCATAAACTTTGAATATAGTAGAGACAGGGTACAATTATATATCACCCCAGTTGTGCATAATTTTGATGCCTTCAGCAAATTCTTTAGGCCTAAGGAATTCAAGGAGAGTTTTATCCTAGGGTTCTCTGGGCACAAGAGGATTCTAAGCCTAGATGCAAAACATCTATCAAACTTCAAGTAACTTGCATCTTCCCTATCCCAAGATAGAATTGTGCTCCATAATTGAACATGCATCTCCTCTCCATCCTTTTCCTTGAGTAGGTCCATTTCATTAGCAAAATATTCAGCACCTTTAAATAAAAACATGTACATAAGGAGAGAATACCATCCAAAAGGTCTATCCAACTTAGCATTCTTTATCCCTATCAACCCCTCATGAATGGCATCAATGAGATAAGGTGCAAAATTAAAAGTCACTGCCAGAGATAGGTTCAAAATCTGTGCTATCATGAGCATATAGTGGGTTGGCATAGTAGTTTCTGTATCTTCCCCAAGAATCTGACATAGGGACCAATAAATTGCTTTAGCCCTCAAAGTAATTAGGTTTAAAGAGAATGGTTCCATGGTTCTAGGGCCTACAATTATCAGTCCTCCTATTTTGGTGAACTATTCTTTCAAGGGGCCATTTCTGAGGTGATCTCTTTGTGCCTCATAGACCTTTTCCAGTGTTTCAAAATTGATGGGCTCTAAATAATTTGATACCTCACTAAGTCTGAAAAACTCTCCTGAATTCATCATCATTTATTTCAATTAGAGACCCACCATTTACATTCTTCACAATCCTGGTATCAGGATCATAATTATTTGAAATTTGGGTTAGCAGGTCCACGTCCATGAAAACCCCAGGGACTATGAGCTTCCCAACATCTAATTCCCATATACTATTTATTGGAGCAGGGGAATTTCTTTGGCTGAACCCCACTTTGAAGAGTCCCAAGCCTGATATTCCTATCTGGGGATCCCTCAACCAATTCCCTTTATCATATAAACCATCGCTAATTCTCAGGCGGGAAGCTTTAGGCATTGATTCCTTTACTTTAGCTGAAGCATTAGTGGACCTAGTTAATTGCTCTAAAAAGTCATCACAAATGGCTCTCTCCTGGTAATTTACCTTCCCCCTAAATTCTCTTCATGGTGCCATCTCAGAATTATAATTATTTCAATTAAATCTCAGATAGATTCTTTGAGAAATCAAACACCCAGTGATACCAATCAAACTGTAATTGTTAAACAATTAGCAGAAACTTACTTGTTGCTTGGGAAAATTCGCTTTGTGCATTGGTTCCTCTGCAAGATTTCTTGAACTCACACCAAAGCTTCAACTCATGTAAAGATTATTATGACAATCGAGCATTGATTAGAATCAATTAAGCCATATGCTTCGGCAATTAATTCGTAATCGAATTTGAAAAATGGCTCCAACGAATAACAAAATTTCTCCGTGTTTTGCCTTTTTGCTATTTTGTGAAGAGTAAACTTCATGCATCTTTGCATTATGAAAAAATGCACATCATCATATCATGCAAAACATGCATGTTCTTTACCTTACCTGAGTCATCCTTCTTTAGATACGGGCCCCACCATCCTTTCACTGTTTCACAAAGAGTAAACATCATGCTACTTTGCATTGTGAAACAACGCGCAACATCCAATCAATAGCTAACCGCTCGACCTTTGTCCTTCACTGTGACTGTTTGTCTTTATAACCATGTGTAACTGCCACCGCTAGTGGTTTTTCACTATTTCACGGAGGGTAACCACCAGGCACCTTCGCATTGCAAAACAACGCGCGACGTACGATCAAGAACTAGATGCTCGGTCTTTAACTACTTTAGCCTTCAAAGTGGGCCCTTTGCGCAAATTCACTCATCTGCAAACTTTCGACAAATATCTCCATGTGTCCGTCACTTATTAGCTCAAGAACTCTACCAGGATCCACATCTGAACTGCCACATGTCTCACTAAATTGTGAATTTCATTAACACTGCCACTTTATCGAGCGGATCAACTCACAATCCATTCAGAGCCATGTGTCCCATTGACAGATCACCTTTTACTGTAGCTGCACATCTAGCTGTCTTGCCACCTAATCTGCCATGTAACAACCAACTCCTTTTCGCTGTTTCGCGAAGAGTAAACTTCATGCATCTTTGCATCGTGAAATAATGCCTGTCATTAGATTACCTTGAAGATTCTTGGCCTTTAACTCGGGAGCCGCTTACCTATTGGGCCCACCGCCTTTTCGTTGTTTCGCGAAGGGTAACCATCGTGCTTCTTCACTTTGTGAAACAACGCGCATCGTTAGATCATCTTGGAGATGCTCAACCTTTAATTTGCCTGAGGCTTACGTACCCCTTTTTGCCATTTCACAAAAGATAACTCTCGTGCTACTTCGCATTGCGAAACAACACCAACCATTGGATCAACAGGAAGCTGCGTGAGCTTTATAACACTTGGTAGACAAATAAAAGTGCAATAAAAACTTAGGAAAAAGGGGAATGAGTGAAATAGAATGTTATAACCCGCTTAATAAATGGGACCCCTTTGCTAACGATGGACCGACCCTTCCACTTAGGAAAAAGGGGAATGAGTGAAATAAATGGGACCCCTTTGCTAACAATGGACCGACCCTTCCACTTAAGTGGAAAAAGGTAACGAGGAAACATGAACGCATGGATCACAAGATGAAAAGGTGAATTTGAAAAAACCCTAAACCCTTAGAAAGATAAACCTCAGAGGAAAAATGAAACACTGAAACCTTGCAGATTTTAGCAGATTGAAAGGAGAAAATCCCAACACTCAAAATACTGACAACAACAGCTCTGATTGGGGATGGTTGGATGCGAGACCAACACAATAACATAGAAAAACTCTGGAGAGCAGACCAAGAACAAGCCCTAAAGAAAAAATAGAAGCAAACCTAATATGTACAACCTACAACCTACTGCGCATGGACAAGAGCAAAAAACTAAGAGAAGTAATACTTCATCAATTGTCCATTCACCGGGAATTCCTGTACTTCACCATTCATCTTTTTCAAAAAGTATGAATCCTTTCCATTAATATCATATACAATAAATGGGTGTATCCATAGTGATTCAAACTTCTTATGGTTACCTTTATCTTGTCCTATTGCATTCCATTTTAAGAACCATGTCATCAATTTGAAATTTCCTTAATGTGGTTCTCTTGTTAAAAAGATACTTGGACTATAATTGGAGCTTCAAGTTTCTTTTGTGAGCCAAAGTTCTGATTTCTTCCATTTCCACCATTTGAACCATTTTGTCTTCCATGGGTTCTGACAATTCCAATTCCTCAGCTTGTAGGAATTTGTATACAATGAGAAGATTATTAAATGGTATCCTAGTCTGTGTTCCATAAACTAGTTCAAATGGTGACACACCAATTGCTTTCTTCACGGTAATCCTGTCAGCCCATAAGGCCAACTTGAGTTTCTGATCCCAAGACCTTTTATTCTACTCAAGAATTTTCTTGATAATATTTAAAAGGCTTTTATTGTTGGATTCTGCTTGGCCATTACCTTGTGGATGGTATGGCGAAGAATATGACATGATAATTCCATGGCTAGCACAAAATTAAGTGAATTCCTCTGACCTAAAGCTCATAGCATTTCCCATTATTAGTTTTATAGGCACACCAAACCGTGTTATCACATTATCCATCAGAAACTCGATGACAACTTCACTGGCTGCCCTTCTAGTTGGTATAGCCTCAATCCATTTAGTGAAATAATCAGTGGCCACCACAATCCATCTATGAACCCTACCTGACTTCTCTGCTATCTCCCCAATAAAGTCAATGCCCTATTGGACAAAAGGGGCTTCCACTGTAACTAAGTTAAGGGGAAAAGCTCCTTCATACTTTAACTTAGAAGAAATTTTTTGGCATGGATCACACTTCTAAACATGCTCATGGGCATCCTTAAACAACGTAGGCCAATAGTACCCAGCCCTGACTATTTTACCAGCTATGGTCTTGGCCGAGTAATGACCTCCACATACTCCATTGTGCATTTCAATCAACATCCTTCGAGCTTGGAAATTGTCTAAACACATCAGCAATGCCCTATCTCTGTTTCTCCAATATAAATCCCCTTGAATGAGGATATATTTTTGAGACTTCAGTTTCAATGTCCTTCTCTAATTTTTAGTCATTCCCTTTGGGTATGTTGCATCTCTCAGAAAATGCACTACTTTTAAGTACCAAGGCCATGTCTCAATACTTGTAACCAAGACTTCCTTGATTTCAACATTGTTAACGTCAACATCAATCAGATTTGACTCAACCATCAATTTGGAAAGGCCTAGTCCTCTCACTAGTTTGGTGATCTTAATCTCCAAGTCAAACTCTTGTATTCTCGTTATCCACCTGCATCTTTTACCAGTGACCTCAGACTGAGATAAAATTTCTTTAACAACCGCATGGGGGACATAAGCAACTATTTCTGCATTTACAAGATATGGCCTAAAGGCTTTCACAACCTTGACTAGGGCATATGCTTGCTTTTCCATGACCTTGTATTTCAACTCAACAACCTGTAATGATTTACTATAGAAAGAAATTGGATGATCATATCCCTCATCATCTTTCTAAAACAGAACTGCTGCTATTGTATGATAAGAAGGAAAAGAAAATAGTGAGAAAGGCTTACTATAATCAGGGGATTTCAACACAGGTGCCTCCTGAATAGCCTTTTTAACCTTATCAAAAGCTTGTGTTGCCTCTTCATTCCAAGAAAACTTTGCATCCTTCTTCAGTAACTTGACAATAGGTTTCACAATTTCAGCAAAGTTAGCAATAAATCTTCTAACAAAATTTACTTTGCCCAAAAAGGACTGAATTCCTTTGACATTCTTTGGCTTAGGTACATTATTTATAGCCTCAATCCTTTCAGGGTCTATTCTAACTCCTTCTTTGGAGACAATATGCCCAAGTAATTTCCCTTAAGTGACTGCAAAATGGCATTTCTTTTGGTTTAATGACACACCAAACTCCAAAGCCTTATAATTTTTTTTTTCCAGATGACCATAATGATCATCTACTTTCTTAGAGAATCATGTTAAATCATCCTGGTAAACTACCATTATGATGTTAATAAACTCTTTAAAAGCAACATCCATCACTCTCTGAAAGGTAGCTCCGACATTCTTTAGGCCAAATGGCATTCTCACATAAACATATGTTCCCTAAGGGGTGATAAAGGCAGTTTTAAACTATTTAGACTCTTTCACTAATACTTGATTGTATCCTGAGAACCCATCCATCATGGACAACAAGTCACATCTAGTTACTCTTTGTAATATAGCCTCCATATTTGGAGAAGAATAGTTATATTTCAAATAAGCAACATTCAAATTTTTGAAATCAACACAAAGTCTTATGTCCCCATTCTTCTTTCTTACTAGGACTAAATGGGACACCCATGATGAATTTATTATAGGATTAATAATTCCCCCTTCCCTCAACTTGGTTAACTCTTGTTGCATCTTGGTCTCCAAAAGGGGGTTGATAGGTCTTTGCTTCTGTCGAAAAGGCTTAGCATCTAGATGCAGAGGAATTTCATGTTGAAATAGATCTTGTCTGTATGCCTTCAGGTCCTCATAAGACCAAGCAAAAACATGTTTATACTTCCTTAATAATTTAATGAGGTTGGCTTTAATGTGAGGAGCCAAGTTCTTCCCAATATATACCAACTTAGGGGATGATTTTGTCCCTAAGTTCACTTCTTCCAACTCCTCTAATCTGGTGGTTGACTTTTGATGCAAATGACTGTCATTATAACTAAAAATACCTTCCAACTCAACCAGTTCTTTAGGTATTTCATTGGTTTCTAGCTGAACTATGTCATTCCCAAATACAGTCTCTTGGTCATCTACCACCTCTACCAATGCATTACAGTCGATCTTCTATCCATTATACTCATCAATGCATTGTACAAATCTCATTATGTCATCATCATCTTCAAATACCTACCAATTATACACATTATCTGGAATAGCAGTTCTGGCTTTAATCTTAACTGTAGATACGCTGGTCAATGTTACATCATCATTCCTCAATGCAACATTAGCCAAGAAATCTGCCATGATATTTTTAGATCTTTCGACCCAGTCAATAGAAAATGCATTAAAATACTCAATTACATCCCACATAGCATGTTTGTACCTTTTCAAATGGTCATTTTTTGATGCATATCTTGACCTTATCTGGCAAACTACCAGTTCTCGAACCCCAAATACTTTTAACAACTGGATGTCATGTTTCTTAGCAATTTCAAGCCCCAGTAATATGGCCTCGTATTCAACTGTGTTGTTTGTACATTTGCAAGCCAATAGAAAAGAATACTTGAAAGTGATACCTGATGGAGACACAAAAATCACTCTTGCTCCAGATCCTTCTTTTGAGCGAGCTCCATCAAAGTACATATGCCACAAGCCTTCTTGTTGAGATTCCAATTCATTGACAATGGGATCAATATTTTTCAATTGAGGTTGAATTGGCTGTACTTTGAAATTGTCAAGGTCCACATCAATCATACAATTCAACATATCAGGGTCTATCTTCTCAATTACCGTTGGAGAACGTGGTTCTCTATATAACTTAACCTAGCTTCCATTTACTGGGATTATTGCATATGAAAGATCTAATTGCATGTTTCCTCCAGTTGTTGCAGCCCATTGTCTGGATAATAGAATGTCATAATAGGGTTTTGTGTCAGTTACTATGACATCCATCTTATAAGTTGCTTTAGGAAATGTTGCTATCTTTACCTCTACATCCCTCATTGTACCTACTATAGGTACTTCTCTATTGTCCATGGCATAGCATTTCCCATACACAATACTCACTGATAATCCCAATTCTTTCATGATACCATATGGCATCACATTTGCAGAAGCACCAGAGTCTATCATATAGTTTTTAATTAGCCTATTATTGACTAATAAGGTTACATAAAATGGATCAACTTGGGAAGGTTCTTGAGTAATTGTTGTTTCGACATATATCTCTGGAGTATGCTGCTCCTGATCCTTTTCATCCTTCTTGGTATCTATAGGTGAAGATGCATTATTATCTAATATATTAGAAAATAAAGAAAGAGCAACTTCTATGTGCTCTTTTATTTTCAACAGTTCTACCAATGGCACTATAACTTTCATTTGGGTTAAAGCATGAGTCATATTAAATGTGGAGTTAACGATTGACTCGGTATGTGTTTTAACCTTTTCTGTTTTTGGCCGGCTTGCCTTTTTAGTTGCAGCAGTCCCTTGCAAAGTGCAGGTAGTATTGTTATCTACATTCTTTGCCACATCTTTGGATCTATCTCCTTTTGCAGGGTCATCTTTGGGTGAAGCGTTATTGCCTGCCATCTTTTTCCAAGACACTTCTTTCATGAACATAGAAGCACGCTCCCCATAATCTCCATCCCTTTTGTTGCTTCTCAAATTGTAGTTATGTTTGGCTTTGGCTATAGTAGCCTTAGTGAGATTTTTGACCTCTTCTTCACTGGGCCTTCTGAGATGAACTTCTTCATCCTTGATTGTCACCACGTTCAAAGTGGGGTGCCAGTCAATTGTTAGCTAACCTTGATAACCTTCATTGTCACTTAGTACATCATACCCGCTAGCTTCACTTTTGGAGGACTCATCATTACTTTCAACAATGGTTTCAAACATATTGACAATAGGCCTATCCTCATTCTGATATCTCAACTCACCATCACCCTTCATAGATTCATTTAATGCCTGGGCCACAACACACTGATAAGGAGAATGTGGCCCATCACAAGCTGTGCACTAGGGAGTATTTTCTATATTATGCACATTCCCACCTTTCAAGGGGTGAAGTGTATCTTGGTTATGTGTGTTCTTGGGCTTATCTTGGATAGGTTTACCATCCTTCCAAGTGGTATTGTATGGCATGTCATGTAGTCTAGGAGGCCTATCTTGCCAAATGTAGTGAGGTTTGTCATTTTTACTCACTTTGGCAGTAAGATATTTCATGGTAATCATAAAATTTTCAATCTTATCCTCTTCCTTAGGAGCCTTATTTTGTTGAGGCTTTGGCTCTTGCCACAGTCTACCATTATTTCTCTTTCCCACTTTCCCAGATGATTTCCTATTACTTTTTACATTTATAGAAATTCTAAAAGAACCTCTTAAACTATGTGGGTTTTTATCCCTGAGGATGCAAGCCATTTTAGGATCAAAAGCATTATAGTAAGTAAGTAAACACACATTTTCATCTAATCTCATTACTTGAAACAACCTGTGCATTGCCTTCTGAAACCTTGCATTGAAATCTGTGACAACTTCGTTATCAGACTTCCTGATGTTGTTGAATTCATTTAGCATAAAACTCACATTGGTTTTATCACCATATTGCTCTTGGAAGTAGTTTTTAAATTCTTCCCAAGAACTGATGCTATTTATAGGTAAGCCTCTATACCAATCCCTTGCATCGTCCACCAGAGACTGCACAAACAATTTCATGGTAACATCTTCATTAGCAATTTCAAGTAGGGTTTCAATCTCCATTGTCTCCTATCTCCATTGATCTTGTTTGATATATTTGCTCTCAGATTTTATTTGTGCGCAAGAGATCAACAAAGAATGGATCGTGGTTGATAGCTTGATTGCAAGAAGACTTGAATGCATATGAGTGTTTAGACATACTGATTAGCTAGCTAGATTGATTAGGCACATTTATTAGGGTTGAAAAGGAAGAGGGCATCCTCTTATATAGAGAACACTGTAAGAAATGGAGGGATAAGATTAAGAGGTGAAAAGATAAATGGTCAGCTAGGTTTAAAGGTAGGTAAAAGAAATAATAAAAATAGTAAGAAGGTAGGTAGAGGAAAATTAAAAGATAAATGATATGTCTCATTGAAGGAAAAAGTTAATGGATTAATGAATTAAATAAAAATTTATTTAATTAATAGAAGAAGTGGGATAAATTAAATAAAAAAAATATTTATTTAATTTAGGAAAAGGACAATTTAAATAAATAAAAGTATTTATTTAAATGAGGAAAAGCTTAGAAGAGGATTAATGAATTAATCAAATAAATAAAGATTTATTTAATTAATAGAATACTTAGGATAAAACAATTAAATAAATAAAATATTTATTTAATTAGACATGACAATTTTAGGCGTCTATAGGTTCTATCAGGCAGAATTAAAGATCCATTTGATTAAATTCTAGCAGTTTGAAGGTAGTAATTGAATTAACAAGAAGAGTCATACAATATTACATACTTGCATGTTTATACAAGGTGTAAATGCTATTAATGCCAAATAACTTGAAGAAGATCGGAAACGGGATTAAGTGACTCTGTAACCTTGGATGAGGCACTAATCATTAATATACAAAAGAATTTTGTTTTAGCTTCGATTTATTTGTTTTCGAAAAAATAAGATAGGTGTAGGACTAAAAAATTAGATCGATTTAAAACCTTATGCTAGTTCAAAATTGATCAAAGGAAGAAATACTACAATCATAATCTGCATGAATATTATTAATTGATCACAAAAGGATAAAAATATTTGATAATAAGGTACACCTGCCTTGGTTTGGTAGAGCTAGAAGAGTAGGGAATTGAAAGTAGATTGGTTATTCCGTCAATTGGCCAAAAAGAGTTGTTGATCTTGATTATATAAAGTGGAATATTCTTAGGGTTCATCAAACCAATGATTTTGAGATACAACACTATGCTTTATTTGTTTTCCCACCTCCCAGCTTGCATGATCCCATACACATAAGATTGGAAATCTCAACATTGAGACTCCATGTTGAACCACTTCTACAAAGTAAGAAGCTAGAGGATTCTGATCAATCTCCCAAAGGGATCTTTTTGTGTCCCCAAGAAAATATTGTTTGAAAACCCTTACACATAGTTCTCGAGCCACCACCTTTTATTCTCCCAAGTATAACACTATGGCCAAGAAGTGGGCCAAAATATCAGTGTTCACTCTATATGTGTGGTTCACAATTAGGAAGTGGACCTCCAAAATATCACAAATAGTATGCATCAGAAGAAGATGCAAAATTCTAGTCACTTGCAGAAGTCTCTTGTCTATGATTGGGCCAAGAAAGGCCATTTGCCTCTTCACTGCTGCCAATATGATGTTTGAATGTATTGAGCCCCTTATCTTTGCTCAACTGCTCACTTCAGTGTGAAAAACAAAAGGAAAGAAAAGTTTTTTCAATCTCCATTTTATTGAGAAGAGCCTCACTTCCTTAAGAAGTTTCTGCCAAACAATAATGAATATTTAGACATTATCAAAACATATCCCCAATAATCTCCACCCTCTGTATAACTCATGTGGCTAGCTCTTCTAACTCATTGGAATTGGTGGCAACTGGGTACAAACACTGAAACCTCTTCCATCCATCTTGTGTGGCGAGTAGGCCAATCAATCCATGATCACTGTGATTCCATCTATTCAATTGTGTCATGATTATGTGCTTTTAAGAGGTTGTCCCATTCTTTCCCACAAATATGCCGTTGGAAATGCCATCTCATTCTCCCTGGCATTGATTAGTCATTCCACCTCATCCTGATGGTATGATGAAAGAATAAGGATCCAGTCAACTATTGAGGGTGGGGGGTGAATCAGTAGATATAAAAACTGACAATAACTTTCACCAATCTCATAATCAACCTCTCAAAGCAAACTTTAAACTGACAAGTTAAACCACTGAACTATAAATGCAATATCACTGTCAAGATAAACCGGTTGACTGTTACAACAGATTAACAGTAAAACAACTTGAAACTCACAAACATCCAAATACTTTACTGACATAAGTAAAACCTCATTTCAGATTGCTCTTGGTTAATCATAACTTATCAAAGTGGATTAAGCAGTTAAGCAATTCAACCATAATAAACATAACCACAAAAACATTTACCACTTGACACAATATTTTTGACGTGGAAACCCAAATGGGGAAAACCATGGTGAGATGAGACTCACAAGTTAACTATCTGAACTCCTCTGAAGTTTGCCCTGTTAGGAGCCAAGCCTTTTAAAGCTTTACAAAAAGTCTTGTTAAGAACAAATCCTGTTAGGGACCACCCGGTTAAGGGATTGACTATAATGCCCTATTAGTAGTAATACCCTGTGAGGAGTAACCTCGATAAAGGATTTGAAATCCAAGCTAATGGACCACCTAGTTAGAGGATTTGAATAACAGTAAGCTTGTTAGAGCTTACCCGGTTAGAGAATTTTACTGTTGTAATTGTTAGAAAACAACATGGGTTTGCTGATCCTTTTCATGCTCCTATTTGCCTTTATACAAACTGCAAATACATCATCCGGTTCAGCAACCACACACTCAACTAAAAATTTTCCAACTGTGAAATAAAACAACTCATCGACCTTATAAATAAATCAATAGGTTGATAACACAACAAAAACCTAATTCTCTCATAGAGATTACAAACAAGTCAGTTCAAGTATGACCGTTGGATTACATAACAATCTCTGTACATCATTCAAGATAGCATTGACTGCTCCTTGATCACTGCTTCATCAAACTCAGTAACTCATCACATGGTTTGCATTACATGCAATATACTTTCTCATTCCCAGGATTAAAAAAATGTTATCTCAACGTGCCAAAAACACTTTGAAACTCTTCTCATACAATATGCATACGTGTCATAATCATTACCACTCATCATCAGATCATAAACTAATATAAAAAACTTCATCGATTAGGGTTTATCAAATCAACATGTAGGGTTTACTGGTTCAACTCTCTAATACTTAGCAATACTGGTTCACTCCACAAACTCACCTACCGGTTATATTTCCCTTCACTAGCTCTTCCTACTGGTTACAAAACAATATTATAACAACATTATTACTGGTTAATTAACATCAATGACAACATAAAATTTCATTAATTCAATCTTCATGCAAATGCCAACACATCCATTATTGGTCCCATCCTTTTAAGAGAAAATTTGAAATACAATCTCCTGCCAACTTAAGTGAGAGCTTAAAGCCTACCTATAGGTTTAACTTATTCAGAAGCTGAGAAATAAAACATTTACAAAATATTAGGCAACCATTTTAAATAAAAACAATAATAATATTTATATGGTTTCAGTTAGATCTATTCGAGATCCATCTGCTACCTTGTTTACCAATTCATCTGCTTCTAGGTTTCCTTCTCTGTAAATGTGGTTGATCATGACTACCTCAAATGATTTGGTGATGCATAGGGCCCTCTCTAGTAATGCATTCAATATCCAATTTGGAGTTGTCTCTTTTCTCAAAGTGTTGATCATTATTGCTGAATCACCTTAAATCTCTAATTTTTTAATTCCCAGGTGCCTACATTTGAGGAGCCCTAAAACTAAAGCTTGAAATTTTGCTTGGTTGTTAGTCCCTAATCCACACCTGATCCAAAGGTTCAATTATTTTTTCTATGCTTTTGCCATCCCGTTTAGAAATTACACATCCAACCTCTAAAATACATAGGTTTCCTCTAGTTGCTCCATCAAAATTTAACTTATACCACCCCTCTTTCGGCAGTTCCTGAGTGCATTTCAATATAGCTTGTTTACTTTCCTTCCCTCCCTTGCCAAAAAATTGGGGGGTCTTGAGTTTGATCCATCTCACCCTGGTTGTCTCGTCCCAAAGTGAAAAGGAGGAGTGTTTCTGGGATTTCTTCTCATTTCTTCTATTTCTACCTCTACAACAATGGTTTCAATTTTGTTAAGTAATGCTTCCTCCTTCATCTTGGTCACTTGAAATATTCTTCTATTCCTTTCCTCCCAAATTTCACAAACCAAGATTGATGGGCTAGCAATCCACATTTTACTAAATAGACTAGACCTGTTCAAAAGTGGCCAACTTTTAAAAAAACTTAAAAATGTTTTGTGGAAGTGCTGAGGCCCATCCAAGTTTAGCACACAACCATTTCCAACAATGAAGAGAGTATGAACATTGGGGAAACAAATGGTTAATGGTTTCTTCTACCTGTTCACATAGGACACATTTGGAGGGTCCTATAAATCCAATTTTTTTAAACCACTATGTTGTGAGAACTCTCCCCTTCAACATTGCCCATGAAAAAATGCTCGCTTTGGAAAGGAACTCTTTATTCCAAAATTAATTGCAAAGGAAGTGTTGTTTGGTTTGAATTTCATTGTTTGCTGATTTCCTTATAGCCATCCTTGGTAGTTTATGATCCAGAGTTAGCTCCAACCTATATTAACTTATCCCTTTCTTCCCTTTAAGCCATTCACCTGCCATGAAGAATACCTTGTATTTGTTGTATATCATCTCTTAGCACATTTAGGATATCAAGAGATTTTTATTCCCAGTCACCAACCTTATCCACACCCTTGAATCTTGCAAAATCCTATAAATAAGGTCCCCATGTCCTCTCACAACTAATTTTTAGTTATTCTGTATTCATCATAGAGATGATTGAGGGGTATCCTCCCCAAGACTCTTCCCAAAATAAAATCTTAGATCCATCTGCAACATTCTAGGTTAACCTATTCATTATCAGATCTCGACAGGAAAGAATAAAATCCCACACTCTGGACCCTCTTGAGGGGTTGATTGTTCTAAAGATTACCTCCTCTTCTTCTCCAACAACATATTTTCTTTGTAGAATTTTGACCCACTTTAGATGTGTCTGTTTATAAATTTTCCATACTAGTTTAGCTCCTAGAGCCCTATTTTGCCATAATTGGTTCCTCAATCCCACCCCCCCATATTCCTTTGGTCTACAAATTGAATCTCAGACTATTAGAGCCATCTTATTCTTCTTCTGCAACCCTTTCCAAAAAAAACCCTCATCCTCTTGTTAAGACTCTTAGACACACCTTTAGGAAGATCCAAACATGACATGAGATAAATGGGCATGTCAGATAGAATTGCCCTGAGCATTACTACCCTTCCAACCCATGTTAGCCATCTACCTTTCCATGAGGTCAACTTTTTTTCCAACTTTTCTTTCAAGGGATCCCATAATTTTGATGACCTAATCCCACTTTCAAGAGGTAAGCCTAAATATTTACATGGTAAAGTGCCCTTGTTGAACCTCAAAATTCTTAGTATTTCCCTTTCCATCCAAGGTTGAATAAAAAAGAACACCTCTAATTTTTCCACACTAGTTTGCTGACCTGAGACATTGGTATAGTTCTCCAAAATATTTTTAAAGTTTGTTGCTTCCTGAATTGTTCCCACCCCCATAAGCATTGTGTCATATGCAAATTGTTGATGTGTCACATCCGGGATGGAGCCGGTGATACTGATCCTATTAAACATACCCAAAGACTGAGCCTTCTAAATGTTTCTACCTAATGCCTCTTCCATGATAATAAAAATGAAGGGAGAGAGAGGATCCCCCTATCTCAAAGCTCTGGATGCTTTGAAGTATCCCTCAGGAGACCTATTAATGATCATTGAATATCTTGGAGTAGCAATGCAGTAAAAAATCTGCTTTATCCACTGTTTGCGAAAACCGAAGACTTCTAAAAATTTATATAGGAATCTCCAATCAACCTTATTATAGGTTTTTTTTAATGTCAAGCTTGATTAGAATACTAGGTTGTTTTATTTACTGTATGGGATATATTTCTTTCCGAGATATGATGATGCCATCTAAAATTGATCTACGCAACACAAAACCTGATTGCTCCTTCAATATGATTTGTGGTAAAACTATCTTTAACATATTAGCCAATGCTTTCACCAATACCTTATAAACTGTATTGCATAGAGAAATTGGTCTAAAATATTCAAAACCTCTTTTGTTCTCCTTCTTAGGGATCAATACCAGGAAAGTATTATTGATTTCTTTAAGAAATCTGCCTCCATTTCTAGCCGCTTCCAAAGCTTCTGTCATCTCTTTACCTAGAATATGCCAACATTTTTGATAAAATTAGGTAGGGAACCCATCCGACCCTGGCGCTTTGTCTGGGTAAAGTTGATTTAGAGTTGAGCGAATCTATGATTCTGTAAACTTGGCTATCAATTGAATATTTTGTCTCTTAAATATCTTATTGGGTATGCAAGATATCATCTCTGCTTGATTGGTTAAACTAGATCCTTCCCAATTATTGAATGTCTCTTTGAAGCAATTAACACTTTCTTTTGCTACATCTTCTGGCTTATCCACTATTGAACCATCCTCTTCAGTAATGGTTAGGATTCTATTAGCTCCTCTTCTGATTTTAGTGCTAGCATGATTTTTTTTTGAATTACTATCACCTGCTTCCAACCATGTTACTCTGCATTTTTGTCTTTAGAAGATCTCTTCTTTAGCTAATACATCATGATATTCTGCTAGTAACAACTTTTCTTGTTAATATAGTGGTATATCCATGCCCCTTTTGATCACCTCATCTGAAACTGATTTCAACTTGTTCTCTACTTCTTATTTTCCTTGTAAAACTATTTTGAATTTTTTCTCTATTCCACTTTAACAACTTTTATTTTATGAATTTCATTTTTGAGACAAAGCAAAATAGTTTTGACCCAACTAATTCTTCCTCCTGCCACCAATGTTCAATAAGATAAAAACATTCCCCATCTTTCATCCACATGTTTTCAAATTTGAAGGGGTTATGTCTAGGCCTCTATTCCTCCATGCTATCTAAGATCAATGGATAACGGTTTGATCCTACCCTGGAAACCAACTCTGAGCCCATTCCCCTTTAAAATGATAACACATATCCTTTGAAGAAGAATCTATCTAATTTTTCTGCTATGTTACTGAATCCTATTGTTCTATTATTGCAAGTTAAAATACCATTTCCACATTTAATATCTAATAGGTTATTCTGAGTAACCCATTCTCTAAAGTCTATTTGCACTCGTAACGCCCTTTGAATGCCTCCTTACTTTTCTGATGAATGTAGAATGGTGTTGAAGTCTCCCCCTATGATAGTATGGGGAGAGTTATTGATGTTGATAAATTCATCTATCTCTCTCCAAAGTTCTCTTTTTCTACTAGTCTAAGCTGGTCCATAGACATTGAACACTCTATAACATAATCCATTGTTGAAACTTTTCACTAAACCTTCCATCCAATTATTCATTTCTACTATTAACTCCACAACTACTCTTTTGGGGTTCCACAATATTGATAGACCTCTTGTCAAACCTTTCTCTTGGACTACCCTATACTTCCAATGTCCTAGGCTTTTCTTGAAAATTTCCATTTCCTCCTTGCTTAGTTTTGTCTCTTGAATGAATGCTACCCTAGGTTGCAACTTTTTGATACTGCACTTAATTAAGTGCCTCTTGTTAGAGGCATTGAGGCTCCTAACGTTCCATGTTAGTAGCTTCATGGCTCCTTGGGAAGGATCTTCCCCTTCCCTAGATTCAACATAGATGTCATTTTGGTTTTATCTATAATGTATCCATCTATTAATCTTAGTTCAACTAATAATATTTTACCTCTCCTCTTCCCTCCTACTCTGCTAGATTCTAGTTTTTCTTTTTGGGGACAACAAAGGCACAATCCCAAACATTTATCTTCTTCTAGATCTTCCTCCAGGCTATCCAAATTTTCTCCCTCTCCACCATGTTCCATTTCTTCTATCCCTTCGTTCTCCAACACACTCTGTATCATTTTAAAAAAAATTCTCTAAGTATCTCTAAATTAATGCTTGCAGGAGAGGTCAAACCAATAAATTCACATACAACATCTAGCTTAGATGTGCCATTCTCCTGTCCTAGAGTTCCCATTATTGTCTCAAGGACTCTTTCCTTAAATGAGTTCTCCAGAATCTCCATATTTCCTTTTCTGACGAGAAGATTCATCTGGACTGAGATTTACTTACTGAGGGAATCACTATCATTCTTTAGGTTCTTCAATTCACTGATAGAGGTTGCTTCTATACTCTGATCCATTATTTCTAGGAGGATCTCTTCATTATTTCCTAAACTCTTTTCTACAAATGCATCTGTTTTATCCACTATCCTATTTGAGCACTCAATCTCTTAATTTATGTTTGTTTGGTCTTCATATGCTTCTTCTTGGTTCCCTTGATTCTTTTCAATAGCAATATCTGCCTAATTGCCTACATTCTCTCCCCCAGTCTTTTATTCAGGGAGGACACCCTCCCGACATCCATGCCCTATGATTGGAATATCAATCCTAGCTTCTTGGCTCTCACCCTTACTCTAATCTAGTGATTTCCCTTTAAGATTTTTACTATTGGAATTGTTTGGTTCCTTTTTAGGGGAAGAGTGTCCTATTTTTATTTTTTCTCTCATTATGCACTTCCAAGGGCATTAATTATGTAGAACCTCAATTCTCTATTTCCATCTGCAAAACTTTGAAATGATTTTTATTTCTTTGTAAATTCTGAAATTTTAATCTACTTCCACAAACATATTGGCCACATCTTTAGCTTTCCCATTTAGGAAATCCTCTTCAATGCCTAGACACATGCCTAATGCGTCTCCTATCCTAACTAGGGCTTCTTCTGGCCAAAATTCTAATGGAAGGCCCACCAAACTTATCCATATTTTATTTCTATCCATGTTATGTTTTTGAGGTTCAAACCCTAAATTCTAGTCTATCATATAAAATCTAGAACCCTTAAAAAAGGTAGGTTTACCATACAATTGTTGGCAACAACAATGAAGGAAAAATGAGAGAGGGGGGGGGGGATGAATTAGTTTTCACTGAATCAAACAAATTAAGAACAATCACAGATCTGATCAACTACAACAAAAATAAGGATAACAACAATAACAACAACACACATAACACGAGGATTTTTGACGTGGAAAACCCAGTTAGGGGAAAAACCACGGTGGGGAACTACCCACAATAAGATGATACTTTGCACTAGTATGTGTAAATATTATAATGGGGAATGCACATGCCTTCAAGCACACTGCCTAGAGCTCACTGCTCAAACTATCAGGGAAGGTTCACTACCTTACAACAACATTCAGACTACAATCTGGTTAAGATGAATTGAAAAGATAACATCTGCTAATGCTTGATGACAGTTTCAGTTAAGCTCATTTGTCTGGCCTACATCAATCTCTGCTCAATACACCACACCAAAAGATGAATTCACTTATGTGCACATACACCACTCTCTGATAATGCAGACACCACATCCACACCCAAATGCCATGAATATGACACCTATTTATACAAATCATCAACCTTAACTACAAGGTCGGCCAAACCCTCAACACCCAATTACAAAATTACATCACATGATACATAGATCAACCACTAGACCAATAAAATACCATATATAACATAGCATGGACCTAAAACAAATACTCAAACATGCAACACCACCAAATATCTTGCCAAGATCAATTGCAACATGCTACACCACCAAAAATACCACATAACACAAAGAATATCATCTGACCCAAAATATCTTCAATAATGCATACAATGATCAATGCAGGACACCAAAATAAATAGGACATGATTAGGAAACACCAACAAGTATGTTAAGAACATCTACAATAGCTGCACCAACACCACTTAATCAGATCTTCATCGATCAACATGCTAACACTCAAGAACACTTTAACAACAACAAATCAAACTAGAAAGATAGCTTGTGGAGCACCAAATCATGAACTATATGAAATTAAGATACACATGAACATCCAAAACATTATCCCAAATCCACAACCAAAGATCAGATCATACGAGAGCACAACAGATCAAATACCAAAATACTGCAACACTGAACATTGGAAAACCAAACCTCAAACTGGATCAAATGATATGATTAAGTAAACTTTTGGATCACTAAAATCAATAAAGAATGAAGTATATCTAGTTAATTCAACATCCCAAATAGATAAACCAACCAATTCAACTCACTGAAATCACCAAATTACCAAACAACTCTCTACACATACCGAAACACAGGAATATGTTGACATCAATGACAACATATCGTAGCAACAACAATGTCCAACAATCTCCCCCTTTGGCATTGAAGGCAACATATGAATGTGAAAAACAATAAATGCAAAAGAATAAATCAACATCAATAATCTCCAACAAACTCCCCCTAAGACCATGCACATAAAGCTCTAAAGATAGGGCAATTTTCACATGCTTCTCTCCCCCTTTGACAACAATACCAAAGAAAAGATACAAATCATGGTTTTCTCCCCAAACCAAATAATCTCTCCCTCTAAGAAGGACAATATCATACTTAGGATAAACTCACAATTGAACATCTGAACCATCTACTGACTACTTTGGCTGAGTAGCAACACCAACTCATCAACCCATATAAGAAGATAAGGCTCTAAAGTCCACCGGATTGATACATCTCAATGCATCTAGTTCTCATCAGGAGGGGAAAAGACCCCTAACTTGTCTCTCAAATAGACAAATATATCTGTAGGCAAGGGTTTAATAAAAATATCTGCAATCTAATCCTTTGTAGATACATACTCCAATCTGAATTCTTCATCACTGACTTCATCCCTTAAGAAATGATACTTAATTGATATATGCTTTGTTTTAGAATGCAATAGTAGATTCTTGGAAATATTGATAGCACTCAAATTATCACAATATATGAAAATAGTGTCATCATACTCAACTCTAATATCCTTCAATGTTTGCTTCATCCAAACCACTTGAGTACAGTTGCTAGCAACAACAATGCAGTCAGCTTCATCAGTAGATAGAGATATAGTATCTTGTTTCTTACTGGACCATGAGATCAACTTCTTTGCTAGAAAGAAATATCCATCGGTAGTTCTTTTTTGGTTATCAACATGACTTTCCCAATCGACATCAGTATAAGAAAATACCATGAAATCATCATTCTTCGGATACCATAAACCATAGTCAATTGTCCCCTTCAAATATATGAAGATCCTCTTCACAATTATAATATGAGTCTCTTTAGGATCAACTTGAAATGTAGCACAAAGACAAACAACATGCATAATATATGGTCTAGTCTAAGTTAAGTACAATAATTCACCAACCATAGATCTATACAAAGTCTAATTAACTTTATGAGATTCATCATTCTTAGACAACTTGCATCCAGTCACCATAGGAGTTCTAACATGAATAGAGTCATCTAACCCAAACTTCTTCAACAATTCCTTCACATACTTAGATTGAGAAATGAAAATGCCTTTGTTAATCTATGTAATCTACAATCCTAAGAAGAATTTCAACTCACCTATCATAGATATCTCAATTTTCTTTTGCATATCATCAACAAACTTCATACTCAAATCATTATCTCATCCAAAAATAATGTTATCAACAAAGACTTCAACAATCGAAATGTTATCATTATCAACCTTAAAGTATAAATTACTATCAGCAACACCTTTACAAAATCCCAACTTCATCAAATACTTATCTAATCTAGCATACCAAGCTCTAGGGGCTTGCTTTAGTCCATACAATGTTTTCTTCAATTTGCATACCATGTCTCCTTTATCCAATAATAAAAATACATTAGGTTGCTCAATTTAGACTTCTTCTTCTAAATCACCATTCAAAAAGGCTGACTTAACATCCATCTGATAAACCTTGAAATTCTTGTAAGCAACATATGCAAGTAGCAATCTAATAGCTTCAATTCTAGCTACTAGAGCAAATGTCTCCTCATAGTCAATACCTTCCATATGAGATCATCCTTTTGTTAGCAACAGCCAAGAAGGAAGACTGAGAAGGGAGGGGGGGGGGTTATTATTCTTTCACTAGAACATACAAATTTAAGCACAATAATAGATCTAAAAAACTACAACAATAAATAGATAAGAAAATTAACAACACCACGTTGGGAACCTACCCACAGTAAGATGATACTCTGTAGTAGTATGTGAAAATGTTACAATGGGGAATTAACATGCATTCAGACACATTGCCTAGAGCTCACTGCTCAAAATATATTTTCCCAAAAGGCTACAACCCTCAGGGAAGTGTCACTGACTTACAATAAGATTCAAACTACAATCCGAAAGAAGTGAACTGAAAGAATAGCATCTGCAAATGCCTGATTACAATTCTGGTTAAGAAAAGATGTCTGCCCTGCAACACCAATCTCACCTCACACTCAACATCGAAAGATAAATCACTTGTTCACACACAAACCTCTCTTTGATAATGTAGACACAACATCGACACTCGAACTACATGAATTACTCACCTCTATATACAAATCATCAACCTTGATAACAAGGTCGGCTAAACCCTCAATCCTCAATTACAAAATTACATCACACGATACAAAGATCGACCACCCAACCAATATAATAATTTACATGACATAACATGGACCTAATTCAAATTCCCAAACGATCAACTCCACGGGAAATCACGCCAACATCAAACGCAACATGCTACACCACCAGAAATATCGCATAACACGAAAGTCAATACCAGTTGATGAAAACCACCAAGAAATCACACAATGATCAATGCAGATTGCCAAAACAAATAGTACACGGTTAGGAAACACTAGCAAATATGTTAGAATCATCCGAAACAGCTGCACCAACACTGCTTTTCAAATCTTCATCTATCAACATCTAGAAGCTCAAGAACACAACCAATCAACAACTGTCACAAAGAAAGATAAATTGCGGAGCACCAAATCATGAATCATATGAAATGAAGATACACAAGATCAACCAAAACAATATCCCAAAGTCTCAACACCATATCTGATCACACCAAAATATGCCAGAGGGAATATTGACAGAGTGGTAAAACAAAGGACTGCAAACTAGATCAGAAAATCTTCCCAAACACAACGAAAATAAATCATAGGAATATGTTGACATCAATGAAAACAACATATCCTAGCAGAAACAATGACCAATCATATCCAACAATCTCCAAAAATCTCCCTCCTTTGGCATTGATGACAACATATGAATGTGAAAAATAGTCAATGCAAAGAAAGAAAATATCACCAACAAACTCCCCCTAAGGTCAAGATAGATAAAGCAGTTTTTCACATGACCTTTCTCCCCCTTTGACAACAATGCCAAAGAGCACAAATCAGATAACCAAACTTATCCCCCCCCCTTTGAATATGAAGCACAAATCTCTCTCCCCAAAAGATAGGCTACTCAAGCAGAGGAGCAACACCAACACACCAATCCAGATAAAAGAATAAGGCTCTGAAATCCAACGGATCGAAGCAACTCAATGCATCTAGTTCTCATCAGGAGGGGTGGATATCAGCTCGGCTTAACGAGCACACTCTAACTTGACAGATTAGGTGCCTGGGCCCACACCTCTCAAAACACCTCCGTTCACGTTTTCAAATTCATCGTTTCTGTTGACACCACCGTCTTTATCTGTTTCCATGTTTTTCATACTACATGGAAGGTAATAATAACATCCTATGTGGTAGGTAATAATAAGCAAGGGAATAATAATTACAATGTCGTGCAAGGTACCATAGTTTGAATTTCTTTCCTTTGTTCTTTTCTACAGTTAACAATTTTATTTTTAAAATTGTAAATGAATACTATAAAAAAATTTCTTTATAAATTATAATTTCTATTCAGTCTTAGTTAATATTATTAAAAAATAGCTCAATTAATTTATGTTTAGTTTTTCAATTTTTTTTTTAATAAATTATAATAGATATTTAGTAAAAAATAATTTAATTGTTTTAAACATTTTAAATTAATTAATAATCATTAAAAATAAAAAAAATTAATTGCAAAAATATTGTTGGGAGTAGGTTCAGTTTTTGCAATTTTAGACTTTATATTACAACTTTTATTAATATATATAACATTAATATATATAAATTTATAATATTTATTATAAAATATAAATTAATTTAGAATATTTGAAGAAATTGTATGTCCTAATTTTTAGAATAGTTTCAAATATGAATTTAGAAATTTCGGTAATTTTGATTTTCAAAACATTTCTAATAAAAATTTTTAAATATTTTTTAATTAGAATTTAAAGACTTACTTATATTATATACACTTTAAAATTGTGATATACATTAGTTATAATCATATGATATCAATGTATATGATTTTATGATGTTTATATTTTTAAATAAAATTAAATATAAATTAGAATCTTATTATAAAATTTTCATGATATGTAGGGGTGACTATCAAATTCTAGGCCTAATTTTGGGCATATCCCACATCAAACAAATCTACAATGCATAGAATCCAAGAAAAGAAGCATAATAAAATTAAGCAAAATAAAATAAAATTTAAACACTAAGGTAAAATATATATAAAAATAAATAATAAACACTCTTCATACAACATCTGAGTCTTTTAAATATGTAGGGGAGTCTATATATAATAATAAATTTTTTTGGGTGTGATTGCTAGTTTTAGTTGTTTCTACGACATTTAAGAAATCAATTATTAGAAAAAAAATAATTGTAAATATTATTAAATTATTAATTAAAAATCAAATATAAATAACAATTCTAATTATTTATTATTTATAATTAATTATTTAAAATTATTCAAAAATAGTTTATAATTTTGACATTTCAAATTTTGACAACATGATTTAAATGATTTATTAGAAGATGGTCATTTTATAATAAATGCTATAAAGTTATAAGATAGACCCAAAATCATGAATTAATAAAAAATGTCACGCCCTAAGCTAATACAAAGAGTTATTTGTATAACTTATATCAAATAAAGATGAAAAGGTCAAAAAACATGTTGCTCCCAATTGATTTTTTCCACTTAATATTAATTTTCATAGAATTGTAAATTTGTTTGATGTTAGATATGCCACAACTAGACCTGAAATTTGATATAACAATAATAAAATCATATATTGATATTAAATGATGATAACTAACGTATGTGAAATTTTCAAAGTGTATTTATGATAAATAAGTATTTAAATTTATATTTTAAAAAAATTAAACACTATTATTAAAAATATAAATTACTTGTACTAAATATCAATTATAATTTATGAATAATTTTATTTATAAAAATTAAGAATAAAATAAAGTTAATTAATTTTTAATAATATTAATTAGAATTTAAAATTAAATACTCTTACCAAATATAAATTATAATTTACAAATCAATTTATAAAAAAATAAAAAATGAAGAAAATTGTTTTTTTTATAATATTAATTTATAATCTTAATAATAAAACGTTTAAGTGTAAGAAAAAAAGATCAAACTTGTTTTAAATATTAAAAAAACTAAAATATTTTTCAAATATAGTTTTATGCGTTGAATGGTGAAACAAACAAACTCATAATCGTGCGCTTTATGATAATCTCTTCCTTGTTATAACCTTAGCACGTGGGATAAGAAAACATGGAGAACCAAAAAAATAGTCTAGTTAACTTAACGAAAATGAGAATGACAACGATGACTTCAGAAACATAAACAAAGGTTTATTGAGAGATGTGGGCCCGAGCATCTAATCTGTTAGGCTTCAGTGTCTCGGTTAAGCCAGGTCATGGATACCCCTAACTTGTCTCTCAAATAGACAAATATATTTGCAGGCAAAGGCTTAGTGAAAATATCAGCTATTTGTTCCTTTGTAGATACATACTCCAACTCACCTTCTCTTCACTGACTTGCTCTCTCATGTAATGATATTTGATTGATATATGCTTAGGGTTTGAATGTTGGGCCAGATTATTTGACATGTTGATAGCACTGGAATTATCACAGTATATAATAGTAGGTTAATCATGAATAACCCTGATATCTTTCAACATTTGCTTCATCCAAACCACCTGAGTGCAATTACTAGTAGCAACAATGTACTCATCTTCAACAGTAGATAAGGACACTGAATCTTGTTTCTTACTAGCCCATGAAACCTGTTGTTCATCAAAACTGATTAACCCAAGTTCACCTGCAATCCTTCTATGAAATGGCCAAATTTCACTCTATAGAACACATCAGGACTTGGACAACATAACATAGGACCCTAATTGATCCTCATGCACTTCAGGTTCTGCTAGACCTAGGGGGACACCCTTTTGATGCATTAAATACAACAATTGCAGACATATGACTGCATCAACAATAAACAGATAAATCATTCCACAAACTCACCCAATTAGGAACACACTACAGATTGGCTAAATCTGTATAAACCATAGATGAAACAGAGCTTGGAATGAAAATAATACAAACCCCTAAACATGAAGGGAAATAGATTTTTCTTTAAATTTGTAAATCTGAAACTATCCCCAAATCTTTCAAAGACCAGTGCCTTGTTCATTGGGCAACAGAGTCACACACAGAACTGCAAAATGCAAATCACAGCTGCAAATTTGTTTTCCTTAAACAATATCCCTGCATCAATACCTTATACCAATGCATTACTCAATTCATTCACAAAATTATCAGATCTGGGACACATTCCATTATTCATGATTGATTACAGAGTTTAAAACCTTCATTGAAGGATACCTACAAACAATCACACAATCTCCTTGAAATTGACAAATTTTATCCTCCTTAAGGATTCAATTCATAACAATGAAATACATGCCTAGAGACAATATTGTGGGAAATTTACTCATGCCTGACACAAGTAAGATCTGCAACTAGAAAACAATCTGCCATCCTGCAATGTAACCTCTCTACCCTGAAACAAACCAAAGAGCTTTCACAAATTTGGGTCAAGAAGTTCAGAACTAGAAGCCATGAATCTAGAGCACTTCCTCCAAAAATTTTGGAACCCTTACAATTGAGAAGAAATGGGAATAAGAAGAGGAGGGAAAAAGATCAGATCTGCATAACACACTGCCAAGTGTCTTCTTTTCTAACTAAAATTCATTTTCTTCTTCCTTCCCATGGAAACTGCTCTCAAAACATCCCATACTTGTTAAAACAAACTTCATGACTAGATTTCTCATTTCGAGAGCTTTCCGGTGATATATAATACTTGCTATTTTGGGAAAAAATTAGCCTCTGAGCGAATTAATCACTCATGTGCCTATGTCATTTAAATTTTTCAATTTTTTCCTATAGTCTACACTATATCATTAACTTTGATTTTTCACCTTTTAATCTCCTGACGCCCTGCCATGTGGCAGCTTATGATTCGCTGATGGGGTCCACTGGGTGCCACCTGGGATGACACATCATCTTTCACCACTTGTTCGCCTCGTCACCACCACTGGACTGCCACTGGACTGCTTGCTTGTCACTACCTCAACTGCCATGTCAGTGGGAGCCACGAGCTGGACCTCCACTTGGACCCGCCATGTCACCTTTCACCATTTTGCAAAGGGTAACGAGCGTGCATCTTCAGCTCACGAAATCACACGCACTGTCGGATCTTTTGCAACCTGCTCACTCTTTAACCTTCACCTAACCTTCACTTTTCGCACATGCTTTTTGCCATTTTGTGAAGGGCAAGTTTCAATCATCTTCCCTTCGCAAATCAACGCCAACCGTAGATCTTCGATGAACTTTCTCACTAGTTAATCCATTCTTCCTCTACAAAATTTGCCTAGGGAACCATGCCTACATGGGTGGGGTCCACCTGGTTGCCACTTGGCCTCTTTGGTTGCCTTGGGAAGCATGCCCATGTGCATAGGGTCTGCTTGGGTGCCCAATCGACACGTTGTGTCAAAAGCCCTTAAGGATTTGACACTATACTAGTGTGCAATTTTAGTTTTAAATACAGAAGAGTTCGCCTGCCCAGCCAATGTGGGATAATGTGTTTAGCCTGGAACTTGAAAGTTTTTCCGAGTGGCTGCTAATGGAGGAACTGGCAATACACTTAGCCACTGCATTTTCTTGAAGAGGCTTCATCGCCCTCCTTCTTCAACTTTCATTGCCAAATTCCTCTCAAGTTCATGATAAAGACGTTCCCTAATTTATCTGCTTGTCACATGTTTCCCCTCACGCCCCACAAATGGTGAAGTATTAATTGAAAATGCCATTTTCATAGTAGGTTCTTCAATTTTAATTCCAGGTAAAGCTGAGCCATCAAATTAATTTGCCAGAGTTTCACCAATAAGGACATCACTTATACCACAAAGAACACAAATATCTCCAGCTTTGACCATTTCAGCTGGAACTTTTGTAAAATTCTCATATACAAACAATTCATTGACTTTACCCAATCTAAAGTTTTCATCTGCTGTACACACCTTTATCTCCATACCTTTGTGCACAACAGGGAGGATCTGCTAATTGCATTTGCTTGAAAGCTTATTTTGCTGAAGTTTAAACGCTGCCCTTACCTCCATTTATTTAATTTCTAGTAACAGTTGCTTCATGTTTAACATGGCTTCTTCAATTCCATGTGTGGAGGATGCTTTTGACTGTTATTTCTTTCCTCATCAGGTCTGCAACTATTATTATTGATCTTAATTGAAGGCCTGGGGTTTGTATCTTCAAAGTCTTGTTCACTCTTTGGCCCTACCATTTAGTCCTATGACTGTTATGACAGCCTTGGACTATCTATATATACTACCTTTATTGGCTTTATGGCTAAGTGTGGCCTTAGTTTGACTACTTTACTAAGCACCGACATTCATTCTTTCAATCCTTTGTATTGTTGTAGCTGTTCTTTCCGTTATCAAACTGTCAAAGTCTCTTTGACTATATCTTTGCTGCTCTTATTGTCTTTAATTACTACAAGAGCTGTCCATAGGCATTTTCAAATCACTGTGTTTGTGCCCGAACTATGTTCTTGGATAATCTTATATGGGTTTATTCCTTCTTTTCTTCAAAGTAGCTATGAATGGAAAATAAGAACTAAACATATGACATATTGACCCCAATTTTCAAAACCATAAAGTTCCATAAAAGCCTCTTAGTTATATGCCCACATAATGAAACAAAATGATCTCTTAATAAACCAATTTGCCAACAAAATCACTGCACGAGCATGAGCCAGGTCGGGCCCAAAATGGGTCCGACTAACATTTTTTTTGTTTTCATGCAACTGGCCTTCGAAATGCCTCAGGAACCCTAAACATACCTCTAGAATCAATCGAAACCATGTTCGGATCATCAAACTGAGTTTTGCAACTTTCAGGCACTTGTGCCACATTTTCACGTTTAATCGCAAAGAAGTAATTTTCAAACTAGTCAAAACATCTTTCTGGACCTTGCCATCTGACAAGAATGTACTCTAATATACAAACATGAACTCTACTAAGCGGTTTTTCAAGATGAATCCCGAGTGAAGAGATATTAATGGTCAAAGATGACCAACTGGCTTTGTCGGCACTGTAGACCTGATGAAGTCAATGCGCAGGTAACTCATGATGCCTTTCTTAAAAATACCAAACGATCTCCATAGACCCTCAAATATGAGGCATAGGTACCTTGAAGTACATATCAAATCTTAGAATTCTCAGTTCGATCGAGAGGCTGACTAGGTGCGAATGGTGCGCTCATGAAAATAGCAACTTTTACTGATATGGCAATGAAACTATGGAACACTGAATAAGATGGCTCAATAAACCCTTTTGAAAACTGATCAAACGGATTGGTAGGAGCTTGAAACTGGAAACATAGCTTGTCATTTATACCAACAATAGCTCGGAATAAACATTCTGACATGACACTCATTGAGGCAAATTTTACACATGCAAAATAGGGCTCCGACTAGCAGCTGAAACAGGGACTTGTCAAACCATACAAACTACAAACAGATTGAGCCTGCTAAACTGAGCAAATGGATTCACAAAGACTTGAAATTTTGCACGGAGGCTCAAATTTATGCATATAATTCAGTGCACTTTGAAATTATTCATGACTGATCAACAGGGCAAAAGATATAAGCACTCGAAGTAGGCTACTCGGTAAAATCTGCATATGTGCCTAAAATGCACTTTTAGCTCACCCCTTGAAATGGGTACCTGATAAACTGATCCAAACTAAAATCCAAAATTTGCAACACACTGCATAGGTCAAATGAAAGGTGTACAAAAAGTTTCCAAAGCATTACCTCTTGATGATTAATTGGCTTCATTTTACCCTCTCTCTAACTAGGCCATTGAAACTAACTCATTTTTGATCATTCAGAAATGGAGAGAATTTTTTTGAAATGGGCCTCAAAAATTGACTCAAATTTAATGAGTCCCAATAGTGGCTCTGACTGGGGATGGTTGATTGCAAGATCAACACAAGAATTCCGAATCTATGGTTAAGCAGACCACCCAAAAACAAAAGACATCTCTTCTCTTCTCAAAAGCAAAGGGCTTCCTATTCTACCCAAACAATAGGGACTTTATTGAAAACCACACAACTGAAGCAAAGCAACTCTAAAAAATATACAAACATACTTATAAAATGTCTCCCATCCATTAAAGTTGAAACCAACTCTTTCCCTTATGAAAAATCTGATTCTCATCACTTAATAATGTAAACAATCTGAAGCAAACACTGATCATTAGAGAAAGGTTTCTATTATGACACACATCTTTTAGCATGTTTTTCCAATCAGAATTATATACATACTCATCATGAACATAATTTTGAACCTTACTTTCATGATCAACCACTGAAACATATCCATTCTTTTCATCATCTACTAAGTGCAATAAATCAGCATCTTTAACATCCCACTCTTGAAAAAAAGAACATACCTCTGGCTCAAGCATATAATCTGAAATAAAATTTGAACATTCACTCATCTTCGCATGAAAAACTTCATGATGGGGTTCAAACACACTAGCAAGCAACCCATTACAAAAATCTCCATCCTGACACATGTCACTGCTGCATGGAATGGTATCAACATCATGGACTGGTTCATCATTTACAACATCTGGTTGATCAATTATTTCTTCATATAAAGGGTTAGAAACCAAATGAAGAATCCCCTTATGAACATTATGACAAGGAAGTGGTTGGTCCGTATCTATATCAACATCAAATAAAACATTAGAAAATTTGCTAAAGATACCATCCGCCCTATCATCATAATCATCTTCATCAGACAAAGAAGAAATTGAAACTAGGCTGAAACCATCCTCAACATTCCATGTTTCACAACCACAAAATTTCATCCTATGACCATCATTCTGAAAATCAAGATAGTTATACTTATCTTGCCACAATTGATCCTTTTTACCAATAGAACACTCGTCATCAGTCAAATAATAAAGATGAATATCACTACCATTTACTTCATCTGATGAATATCCAACATGTTCACTTAAATTTTCTGTCATAAAACCATCAATTAGATCAACATGTTGTTCATCAATTGTATAAGCATTCAATTCACAGTTCTTTTATGAAAAATCCTCTTCACCATATTGAAGAAGGTCTTCATTAATAACTCTAAGGCTCTCCAACATTTGAACTTTCTTATTCACAACTTCAAGGGCTTTTCTAAGTTTTGCAATCCTCTGCAATTGCGTTGCACTTTGCTATTCAATGTGACATTTAAAAAAAATCTTTTCATCAATGCATGCCATATTTTCATTGCAATCATGTGTACCATTACAATTTTCTGAATTAACTTTGTGCACAACTTTCATATGAGAAATATCATCCACATGATTAGAAAAAGTAAAATCCGAAAATACTCTTACTTCATCTTCAACACAATTGACATTATCAATATCTAAGTAATGATCAACCATTGTTTGTACCAAATAACTCTAATTTTCATAGGGAATTGAATTATCATGGTTGCCAACACAAGTATGAACACCAAAACTCTGAACATTACTTCTCACTTCACACTTAGTTGCAACATTACAAACACTATGACAACAAACATCGACAGATAAAAATCCTTTAGGAATATCATATCTTAAGTTTTTCTCTATGTCCATGGCTGTCACAAATGCTGATGCAATGTCTTTGGCTCTTTATCCCTCAACATGTAACTCAATTTACTTCCAAAGGCATCCAAATAATCACTAAAGACATTTCATCATTTAGTTTATACCCTTGTGGGATCTCAGCCAGTGCTTTGGAAAATCTGACATTGAAGGCTGGCACTAACTCACCTTCCTCAACTCTAATCTCCATCAACTTAATCAGTGCATCATTAAAGTTTATTCTCTTAGCAAATTGCTCAAGAAAAGATGCAACTAATTCTTCCCATGAGGGAATAGAAGCTTCCTGCAAAAATGAGAACTAAATCTTGGCATCCCCTTTAAAGCTTTGCACAAACAACTTCATGCAAACATCCTCGTGATAGATATCATAATCATTCATTAAATCAACAAAGTTTTGCACATGCATTCTTGCTGATTGTAACTGGTCCCCATTAAATAATGGTAAATGCTTCCTAATGTCACTTGGAATTTGATTTGGGTAACCAGGTATGCCATCAAAATAGAATGGCACATAACCTTTAATAGAGAAATTTCTATAACAATCCATTACTAGCTGCAATCTCTATTACTCAAAATACTTCACCCATGCTTTAACTAGAATATTTCAAAATAGGAAATATGTGAAGTATGAATTTCTTTTCCTTTTTATGGTGACCTTTTCACCTAATAAGGAATAGATAATTACCTCAACAATGAGGAACACCTGGAGTAAATTTGTTGCTGTTGTTGCTTTGATATTTGGTAAGATCTTTCTGAGATCTTCTAACATTGTACATTGATCTTCATACAGAGTCGCCACCTCCTTCACGGAGGAAAATATCTTCAATAATTTTTTGGGATCTTCAATCTTACAACTCCAAGCATTTGCTAAATCTTTGCTGTAAGTTCACCAAATCTTTTAAAACTTTTACTACAATGCACATTGGTGCAGAGATCTTTCAGAGTCACCACTCACTGCTATGAGAATTTATGAAATCACTATTATAACATGAACAGATCTGGATTTACACAAAGATAAAAGGATAACATATTTTCAACACTTGGATAGGAATTGACTCTCATGATAGAAAGAAAACATTCCCGACTTCAGACAACACTACCACGTAGATAACAATAGATCTGAAAATACTTTCAGATTAACAAGACTTTTATGACTTTTTCTCAAATTCGATAGGCACAACTCTGGGAGTCGATTCAACATGAGTTATTACAATACTTGCCTAGCAAAGTCACTTTTATTGTTGTTCATCAAAACTAATTAGCCCAAGTTCACTTGCAATCTTTCTATGAAATGGCCAAATTTCACTCTATAGAATACATTAGGATTTGGACAACATAACATAGGACCCTAATTGATCCTCCTACACTTCAGGTTCTGCTAGACCTAGGGGGGACACCCTTTTGATGCATTAAATACAACAATTACAAACATATGACTGCATCAACAATAAGCAGATAAATCATTCCACAAACTCACACAATTAGGCACACACTACAGATTGGCTAAATCTGTATAAACCATAGATGAAACAGAGCTTGGAATGAAAAAAATAAAAACCCCTAAACATGAAGGGAAATAGATTTTTCTTTAAATTTGTAAATCTGAAACTATCCCCAAATCTTTCAAAGACCAGTGCCTTGTTCATTGGGCAATAGAGTCACACACAGAACTGCAAAATGCAAATCACAACTTCAAATTTGTTTTCCTTAAACAATATCCCTACATCAATACCTTATACCAATGCATTACTCAATTCATTCACAAAATTATCAGATCTGGGACACATTCCATTATTCATGACTGATTACAGAGTTTAAAACCTTCATTGAAGGATTCCTACAAACAATCAAACAATCTCCTTGAAATTGACAAATTTTATCCTCCTTAAGGATTCAATTTATAACAATAAAATACATGCCTAGAGACAATTTTGTGGGAAATTTACTCATGCTTGACACAAGTAAGCTCTGCAACTAGAAAACAATCTGCCATCCTGCAATGTAACCTCTCTACCCTGAAACAAACCAAAGAGCTTTCACAAATTTGGGTCAAGAAGTTCAGAACTTGAAGCCATGAATCTGGATCACTTCCTTTGACAATTCTAGAACCCTTACAATTGAGAAGAAATGGGAATAAGAAGAGGAGGGAAAAAGATCAAATCTGCATAACACACTGCCAAGTGTCTTCTTTTCTAACTGAAATTCATTTTCTTCCTCCTTCCCGTGGAAACTTCTCTCAAAATATCCCATATTTGTTAAAACAAAATACATCTTTGAATTTATCATTCCGAGAGCTTTTCGGTGATATATAATACTTGCTATTTCGGAATAAAATTAGGCTCTGAGCGAATTAATCACTCATGTGCCTCTGTCATTTAAATTTTTCAATTTTTTCCTATAGTCTGCACTATATCATTAACTTTGATTTTTCACCTTTTAAACTCCTAACGCCCTGCCACGTGGTGGCTTATGATTCGCTGATGGGGTCCATGGGGCACCACCTAGGATGCCACATCATCTTTTGCCACTTGTCTGCCTCATCACTGCCACTGGACTACTTGCTTGTCACCACCTCAACTACCATGTAAACGGGACCCGTGAGCTGGACCTCCACCTGGACCTGCCATGTCACCTTTCGCCACTTCGTGAAGGGTAACAGGCATGCATCTTTGGCTCACGAAATCATGTGCACCGTTGGATCTTCTGCAACCTGCTCACTCTTTAACCTTCGCGGATCTTCTGCAACTTGCTCACTCTTTAACCTAGCCTAACCTTCGCTTTTCCACACATGATTTTTGCCATTTTGCAAAGGGTAAGTTTCGATCATCTTCCCTTCGTGAATCAATGCGCACCATAGATCTTCGATGAACTTGCTCACCAGTTAATCCATTCTTCCTCTGCAAAATTTGCCTAGGGAATTGTGCCTACGTGAGTGGGGTCCACCTGGTCACCTCAAGAAGCACACTCATGTGCATGGGGTCCGCTTGGGTGCCCAACCGACATCTTGTGTCAAAAGCCCTTAAGGCTTTGACACTATACTAGTGTGGAGTTTTAGTTTTAAATACAAAAGAGTTCGCCCACCCAGCCAATGTGGGATAATGCGTTTAGCCTAGAACTTGAAAGTTTTTCTGAGTGGCTGCTAATGGAGGAACTGGCAATACACTTAGCCATTGCATTTGCTTGAAGGGGCTTCATTGCCCTCCATCTTCAACTTTCATTGCCAAATTCCTCTCAAGTTCATGATAAAGACGTTCCGTAATTTTTTTGCTTGTCACATGTTTCCCCTTATGCCCCACAAATGGTGAAGTATTAATTGAAAATGCCAAATTCACAATAGGTTCTTCAATTTTAATTCTAGGCAAAGCTAAGCCATCAAATTTATCTACCAGAGTTTCACCAATAAGGACATCATTTATACCACAGACAACACAAATATCTCCAGCTTCGACCATTTTAGCTGGAACTTTTGTAAAATTCTCATCTACAAATAGTTCACTGACTTTATCCAATCTAAAGTTTCCATTTGATGTACACACCTTTATCTCCATACCTCTGTGCACAGCAGGGAGGAGTTGCTAATTGCATTTGCTTGAAAGCTTCTTTTGCTGAAGTTTAAATGCTACCCTTACCTCCATTTATTTAACACATAGGGAGGAGACCACACCATGCTGCCTGCAGTTCTCATCCACCATGTAGAGGGATATTGGTGCATTGTTTAACATGGCCAATTTATTATTATGTTTGAAAGTTCTGCAACCTTCCTCACCAGTCATGCAGAGGGTAATTTGCTTTGAGTTTGAAGCCTCTGTCAAAGCTACTTGCTTCTTGTTTATATGCTCTCCAAACTCCACTCAGAGGGGAAATAGGATGGCATCATGAGGGGAATGTTTGAATGGTATTCAATTTCAAATAACACTTGCTTCATGTTTAACGTGGCTTCTTCAATTCCATGTGTGGAGGATGCTTTTGACTGTTATTTCTTTCCTCATAAGGCCTGCAACTATTATTATTGACCTTAATTGAAGGCCTGGGGTTTGTATCTTCAAAGTCTTGTTCACTCTTTGGCCCTGCCATTCAGTCCTATGACTGTTATGACATCCTTGGAATATCTATATATACTACCTTTATTGGCTTTATGGCTGAGTGTGGCCTTAGTTTGAATACTTTATTGAGCACTGGCATTCATTCTTTCAATCCTTAGTTAGGTTCATAAGGAAACAGTACCACCAGCTACTGGAAAAGTAGAAAAACCATTTCTTAAGGAAATGCAAACACAAACAGACCTACCAGAGGTCAATACAAGCTTGGTTACTTCCATTGGCGGTACTCAGAATGTTGGTTCATCATCAGGCTACAAATCAACTAATGTGACTGAGGTACTCTTAGATTCAATTAAAAAGATAACAGATTGCAGCTCACAAGCTTATAAGGCAATTGATGACACCATACCAATTTTGAAGGTAATTGCTCCTAACTGTAATATAGACAATAAAGATTCTTTAGGACAACTTGATACCTTGTGTAAATATATCACAGAGAACATTGAGAAAATAAAGGAAGAGACATTGAAGGACAAACTAGAAATTGAAAAACAAAGATTCTTTGATGAGCAGATAAAGAAGTGTACTAGAGATTTTGACACACTTGTACCGGAACTATGTAATTTATTAAAAGAGTACAAAACTCTATACAAAGACACCTGTAAGACAAACCTTTTAATTGTAGATATAGATAAGAAGATGAACAAAGTACAGGATGAAATCTATAAACTTGCAGATAATTTTGTTAACTCACCTGATACATTATCAGTTTTTGAACAGAAGATAGCAAATTTTGAGGAAGAATTACTTAAATTGGAAAGAGAAAAAGAGAGAATAGTGAATAAGGCAAAGCATCTGAGATTAAAACTAAGTCCAAGATTGGACTATTTAGCATCATTACAGAAGGAAGTATCTGAGGCACTAATACAGGGACAGAAAACACCGCCAGAGCATTTGCAGCATCTCACCGGTATAGCTAAAAGAACAAAGACAACAATAAGAGATAGTAAAAAGTTTATGGAGAGTATAAACTTGATTTTGGTGGATCTATTTCAAATTATAACTACCCAGTTACAAGGTTGAAACTACAAACTCTACTGACATCTTGATAACCTTTGTCATTGATGCCAAAGGGGGATTAGTGGGATGAGAAATTTCAACATCACAGGAATCATATGCTTAGGGGGAGCACACACATTTTTGGTAACATTTTTGGACTTCACATTTTTGGATACACTTTTGAAATTTCTCATGAGTGTTGCCATCAATGCCAAAGGGGGAGATTGTTGGCATATACACACTCTAATGAGACATTGTATGTGATTGAAGGTTTTGTCATTGATGGCAACCTTACAATCCTATGGCACCAACAAGGCATTACACCGGCAAGTTAGTGCACTAGCATCAATGATTAGACTCTACATCGACACCGACACAGAGAAAGGAAGTATACCAACATAGAGGCCAACAAGATTTTGCTATATTATATTTTGTTTATTATTGTAAAAACTTTGTAAGCTGACCTAACATGTTGTAAAATGACTCTTATATATAAAAGAGATAATTGTAGACATTTTGGTAGTAAGGAAGAAAGTGATGTATGCGAATTATTAAGGAAGACCTATTATGCAAAATATAGGGTAAAGGGTTTATGTAAGAAGCAAAGTAGAAACCGGTACTGAATTAGGCATTATAGATGCTATTGTAAAGCAATACAAGATACTGGATTTGTATAATCCACATTGTAAGTCAATGAGACTTCCCATTTGAGTAGTGAGCTCTAGGCAGTTGGCCTTCCTGCATGTGCATGCCCCTATTGTAAGTAATATTCTCTTATTGGCCAGTAAGTGGATATTGTGGGTCACACATCCCACCAAGGTTTTTCCCACACTGGGTTTCCTCGTTAAATCCTGTGTCATGGTGTGCTTTTCATGTGGATGTTTTTAATTCTGTTTATTGCATTATTTCTTGCATACCGGTACACTGTTATAATATATTATGCATGTTTTAAGATAAGAAATTCTGTACACCGGTTAGATACTGATTCACCCCCCCTCTCAGTATCTGTGGGTATCCTAATAGTAGCTTCTCTTTCCGGTATCAAACTGTCAAAGTCTCTTTGACTATATCTTTGCTGCTCTTATTGTCTTGAATTACTACAAGAGCTGTCCATAGGCATTTTCAAATCATTGTGTTTGTGCCTGAACTATGTTCTTGGATAATCTTATATGGGTTTATTCCTTCTTTTCTTCAAAGTAGCTATGAATGGAAAATGATAACTAAACATATGACATATTGACCCCAATTTTCAAAACCATAAAGTTCCATAAAAGCCCAGAATAAACATTCCGACATGACACTCACTGAGGCAACTTTTACACTTATGCAAAACAGGGCTCCAACTAGCAGCTAAAACATGGACTTGTCAAACCATACAAACTGCAAATAGATTGAGCCTACTAAATTGAACAAATGGATTAAAAAAGAATTGAAATTTTGCACGAAGGCTCATATTTATTCATAGAATTCAGTGCACTTTGAAATTCTTCATGACAATCAACAGGGCAAAAGATATAAGCACTCAAAGTAGGCTACATGGTAAAATCTTTATATGTGCCTAAAATGCACTTTCAGCTCACCCCTTTAAATGGGTATTTGATAAACTGATCCAAACTGAAATCTGAAAGTTGCAACACACTACATAGGTCAAATGAAAGGTGTACAACAAGTTTCCAAAGCCTTACCCCTTGATGATTAACTGGCTTCATTTTACCCTCTCTCTAACTAGGCCATTCAAACTGACTCATTTTATGATCATTCAGAAATGGAGAGCAAAATTTTGAAATGGGCCTCAAAACTTGACTCAAATGTAATGAGTCCTAACGAAACTGACTTCTTACCCAAAAAGAATGCTGCACCGGTAGTGCTCTTCTGATCATCTACATCACCAACCCAATCAGCACCAGTGTAGGCACACAACATGAAATCATCATTCCTTAGGTACCATAAACCATAATCCACAGTTCCCTTTAGATATATGAATATCCTCTTAACATTAGTGACATGACTCTCCTTTAGATTAGATTGATATCTAGCAGCCATACACACAACTTTTATAATGTCAGGCCTAGTTTGAGTAATATATAACAGTCCACCAACGATAGATTTGTACAAACTTTGATTAGCTTTTAGAGATTCATCATTTTAAGACAATTTACAACCAGTCACCATAGGAGTTGCAACCGGTTTGGAGTCATCTAATCCAAACTTCTTCAATAATTCCTTCACATACTTAGTTTGAGATATGAATATTCCTCTTCTTGTCTGAGCAATCTGCAAACCTAAGAAGAATTTCATCTCACCAATCATAGACATCTCAAATTATTTCTGCATATTACCGACAAACTTCATGCCCAAGTCATCATCACCACCAAAAATAATATCATCAACAAAGACTTCAACAATCAGGATATTATCATTATCAATCTTGAAATACAAATTACTGTTAGCAACACCTTTAATAAATCCCAATTTCAACAAGTATTTATCTAATGTAGCATACCAGGCTCTAGGAGCTTGCTTTAATCCATAATGATCTTTCTTCAACTTACACACCATGTCTCCATCATTCGATAGTGAAAATCCATCAGACTGTTCAATGTAAACTTATTTCTCTAGATCACCATTCAAAAAGGTTGATTTGACATCCATCTGATATACCTTGAAATCTTTATAAGCAGCATAAGCAAACAACAATCTAACAACTTCAAGTCTAGCAACTGAAGTAAAAATCTCCTTATAATCAATTCCTTCTTGCTGTGAATATCCTTTGCAAACCAGTCTAGCTTTATTTCTGACAACTTCATCGGCTTCATTTAGGTTTTTTTTGAATATCCATTTAGTACCAATAATATTCTTATCCTTAGGTCTAGGCACAAGTTCCCAAGTATTATTATTTTCAATCTGATCTAGTTCTTCTTCCATAACTCTCATCCAACTTTCATCTTTAAAAGCTTCAACAACATCTTTAGGCTCAACTTTATAAATCAAACATACTTCTTCAACAGCTAACCTTATTCTAGTCATCACACCTTTATTCTTATAACCAATAATCTGATTTTCAAAATGATTCAATCTTACATACCTCAGCGTCTTATGTCTGTTCTGATTCTCAGCTTCCTGAACATATTCATTGGCGTCAACAACATCCAGATTAACAGTCTCTACTAGATCATTCTGCTTAGGTTTTGTAGGCTAAATAGGATTCAAAACAACATGTTGACCATCATCATAACCACATGCTCTGATCTCCTTCCCAAGGTTACCATCCACCTTCACATTTGCACTTTCAATTATATTTCTCAATCTCTTATTGTAGCACCGGTAGGCCTTGCTCTTAGTTGAATATCCCAAGAAAATACATTCATCACTTCTAGCATCAAACTTTCCTATATCCTCATCTCTTTTGATACAACATTTGGTACCAAATACTTTGAAATATCTTATTGTAGGAACATGACCAAACCAAAGCTCATAAGGAGTCTTACATGTATCACCTTTGATATGAACTCTGTTAAATTTGTTTAAACAATAGTGCGAATGGATTTTCTCCAGTAGACCTTCTGAACATTTCTTTCAATTAGCAGAGTCCTTGCAGCATCCAAAACAGTTCTGTTCTTCCTCTCAACAACTCCATTTTGCTGAGGGGTTCTAGGAGCAAATAATTGTCTTCTAATTCCATGCATCTCATAGAATGAGTTGAACTCACCGGAACAAAATTCTCCACCTCTATCAGATCTCAGACATTTCACCTTCAATCTAGACTCAATTTCCACCTTTGCTTTGAATATCTTGAATTTATCAAATGCTTCTGATTTCTCCTTAAAAAAGGTAATCCACATCATTCTAGAATAATCATCAATTAACGACATAAAATATCTATTACCCTGCACACTTCGAACATTTGTAGGTCCCATAGGTCACTATGCACAAGATCTAGTAGTCTACCAGATGTATATTGTTTGCTCTTGAAATAAATTCTTGTTTTCTTACCCTACTGACATTCCTTACATACCGAATTAGTAGGCATAACAATCTTAGGTAGATCTCTAACAACTTGTGTAGAACAGATCTTAATCATTGAATCAATGTTTACATGACACATCCTCCTATGCCATAACCAACTCTCATCTATCTTAGCAATCAAACAAATTTTCTCACCAACATTCAAATGAAAAATGTTACCTTCAGTCTTAGTCCTAGATGCAATCTCTATACCAGAGGCATTCAAGATCTTCAATTTACCATCCTTGAATTGTAGGTCATAACCCTTATCAAGCACCTGTCCAACACTCAAAAGGTTATGCTTCAAACCTTCAATGTACAAGACATCATCAATGTTATGCTTACCATCAAAAGAAATAGAACCTCTCCCACATATTACATAGGCTTTGTCATCTTTAAATATAACTATTCCACCATCATATCTTTCCATGCTTACAAATTTTATTTTATCACCAATCATATGATGTGAACAACCATTGTCAATCACCCATTCATACTTTTCTTCTACCTTAGCATCCAAATCTTTCTCCTCAACAAAACAATTAGTGGAATCAATAGGTACATGTCTATCTTCTTTAATGGCAATAAACACAACTTCATCTCCTTCTGATTCATCAACTGTAACACCTTCATCTGCAGCATAATAATAATTCTTCCGGTTCCTAAACTTCTAGTTAGACTTATAAGGATTATCATACTTCTTGTGCTTCTCATATCTATCATTCTTATTATGCTTATCAAACTTATCATGCCTGTCATACTTAGCCATTCTATCTGGGCATCTAGAAGAAAAATTTCCTATCTTATTACAAGAGAAACATTTCAAAGGCAACTTTCCATCATACTTACCGACACCTTTAGGCAATCTCTAGGCAATCAATGCTTCAAGCTCATCAAGCTCTCTTTCTTGCTCTTCAATCTTCTCTCTCTCTCTCTCTCATATCTGGATATTCTACACTCATTAGGATCATACTTCTACTTACCAGATACAGACGTAGATGCTCTAAATGTTGTCTTAGACTTTCCATGTGATTTTCCAAATTCACTTAGCTCAAATGCATCAAGCTTTCCAACCAACATATCTCTTGTCACTATAGTCACACTTCCGATCTCATCAATAGTAGCAACCTTTTGTTTATAAGCAGGAGACAAAGATCTAATCACTTTAGCAACAATTTCATCTTCCTTAATGCTTTCACTGACAAATCTGATACCTAGGACAAGGTCATTTACCTTAGCCATAAAAGAGTGTATGTTCTCATCATCTCTCATCTTCAATGTCTCATATTTCCCTTTCAAGCTTTGCAACTTAGCAACTTTCACCTGTTTGTCACCTTCATATAGGATCTCAAGCTTCTCCCACATCTCACGTGTGGTCTGAAGTCCCATAACATTTGTCATCTCTGAATCAGTGAGGTCACTAAGCAATGATTCCTTCGCTCTGATGTTATATTCTGCTTCCTTAACCTCATCCAGAGTAGATGGTCCATTCTGAGGAGCAACATAGGGATACTTTGTAATATTCTAGTAATATTGTCCAAGACATTTCAAATGCATCTCCATCTAGTTCTTCCATATAGTATAGTTGTTTCCATCAAACCTCAAACTATCCTTCTTAAAAAGAATACCTTGAGCTGCCATCCCAGATCTCCTCAAGCGATTAAGCTTCTACTAGAGGATCTAACTTTGATACCAATTGTTAGCAGCAGCCAAGAAGGAAGATTGAGAGGGTGGGGGGGTGAATCAATCTTCACTAAAATATAAAACTTAAAGCACAATAAAATATCTAACAAACTGCAACAATAAACAGATAAGCAAATTAACAGTACAACACACAACACCAAGATTTTTGACGTGGAAAGCCCAGTTAAGGGAAAAACCATGGTGGGAACCTACCCATAGTAAGATGATACTCTGCAGTAGTATGTGAAAATGTTACAATGGGGAATGCACATGCATTTAGGCACACTTCCTATAGCTCACTGCTCAAAATATATTTTCCTAGAAGGCCACAACCCTTAAGGAAGTCTCACTGACTTACAATAAGATTCAGTTTGCAATCCAAAAGAAGTGAACTAAAATAATAGCATCTTTAAATGCCTGATTACAGTTCTAGTTAAGCATAGATGTCTACCCTGCAAAACTAATCTCACCTCAAACTCAACATTGAAAGATAAATCACTTGTTCACACACAAACCTCTCTCTAATAATGCAGACACAACATCTACATCCAAACTACATGAATAACTCACCTATATATACAAATCATCAACCTTGATAACAAGGTCAGCTAAACCCTCAACCCTCAATTACAAAATTACATCACACAATACAAAGATCGACCAATAGACCAATATAATGATTTACATGACAGAACATGGACCTAATTCAAATTCCCAAATGATCAACTCCACTGGAAATCACACCAAGATCAACCACAACATGCTACACCACCAAAAATAGCGCATAACATGAAAGTCAATATCGCTTGATAAAAAACCACCAAGAACTCGCACAACGATCAATGCGGATCACCAAAAAAAATAGGACAGGACTAGGAAATACCTGCAACTATGTTAGAATCATCCGAAACAACTGCACCAACACCACTTTTCAAATCTTCATCTGTCAACGTGTTGGGTCTCAAATCAACAGATTGGATAGGTTCTAAGGAAATGCCAACTCCTATGATCAAACCCTCCAATTGACTTGGCCAACATATAGAGTGAACCTGTTTGGTTACTATCTCTCTCACTTTAGGCTCTGCAGGACCTAGGCGGGTATACCTATTCACTGAATGTCACCAATAACCAGTGCCTTTTATAGCAGATTTATTAACCTAATCTGATATCTCCAGATCTTGAAATGGCATGAGTTCCTTGAATGGAGATATAGCAGATGAGTTCAAGATTGTTGTTGTAATAACTGTTTGTCTTATGTTTCTTAATCACTTCTATTGCTTATTAAAATAATCAGTTATGAATGAAATGATGAGTGCAACTTGTAATCTAGCCAGTGCCTTCTTTGCTGTTTGGGTTACAGAGTCATTACACTTTTCTTTAGGACTTATGGTGTGAACCTGTGAGACAGTTTTTTAATTCATCCCTTTATGAACCTGTCAGTTATTATTTCTTTTGGAACCAAATGAATGCTTATATCATATGCTGATTGAGTGAATTTAACCCTACCCTTAAGGGACCAGTCAATTAAGCTTTGCAAGGAACAATCACAATCCGCAAGCAAAACTTTTGTTGCAACATTATAATATAAAACATAGATCTAATCTTAAGAACATGAATAACCTTATCTTATCAGACAATATCACAGACGATTGCCAAAAGAAAATGAAATGATCCACAACACATATGCAGAGAAACAGTTGATCAAAATTTGTATTCCATTATAGTTTGTATACAGAAGACTTACAGGCTGTCATCTATCGCTATCTTCATCTTATCTAATCACTATCGCCCTATATTACAAAAATCATTCTCATATATATATGAGGATGAAGACTTTTCATGAAGAGACACGACTTTTTGAAACACTAATCATTAGTTTGAGTGCTTCTAACAAACTTAAGCAGAAATAGATTTAGAAGTCCTAAATGATGAATGTAGTCATCGTCTTTAAAGGTTTTGATCCGAACAGTCTGTTTCTTCACTTCATCTCCCAACGACAGATATTTGAATATTATCTGGTTGACAGTAGGGGCCATATCCTTACTTCGATCTATTTCTGACAAGGCCCAATCCTTGACGCTGATGAGCTCTTTTCGCAAGTCCTCCAGGGATATCACATCTCCTTCTTTGTAAACGGAGGGCATTCCAATAGGTTTCTCATCATCCAACTCCTTCAGATCTCTTCTCAGCGTATCTTCAAGTTTGACATGATTCTCCATATACGCAGTCCCCTGAGCTTTTTCCTCTGGCGTCAAGGCATCGACATTATTTAGTACTTCATGCAATCGTGCTTTTAACCTCTCATGCTCTGTTAACGCTTTTATCGTTCCATTATATACTTTCCAATATGGTTCAACCTGCAAGAGCATGGTGTTAAACCGATGTCCTATGATGTCGTTGACCAGTTTGTCCATCCTTTGTTGGATACCTTCTACGCGTTTATTGGCCTTTTCTGCTTGATACTTCCAGTACAGAGCATCAGAGACATCGTCCAAGCTACGTCCCGCAGGGTATGAGGTGTATTCACTGATAGGAGTCCCTGTCTCCAGTTGCAATACTTTTGCCTGCAACTTTTGATTCTCCTCTTTAGATTTTTCATATAACCCCTTATATGTGACGTTTTCTCTGACCAAAAATTCTGTCTGGTCTAGGTTCAATCTAGCAACATCCAAGTTGAGTTTAGTAGTGACCCTAGGGTCTGTCTTACCAACCTGATGAACCATGAGGTGCCCAAAGGTTTCTTCAATGTCTACAATGATAGGCCTCTTCCCCTTTGGATATAATGCCCATTGTAGGAGAGCTTTCTTGTCTGGATCATATCCAGAGCCTAAGAACAATTTGTCTATCTCCTGAGGCAACACCTGTTGATTTAAGTCTTGTTTCTTTAGGAAGCCGTCAAATAAAAGTGCTGAGTTTATATCCCAACCAGAGAAGATGATTACACCGGCCTCTTTCAGTAATTTCCTCCCTTTCTTAGGAGTCATATCCTTCATGAGGACATCAATCTCATCCTACAATTTCTTCATCTGTTCCTCTTCTGGTCTTCCAGCCATGCTTCGTTTTACATGAGCTCCTTTGTATTGGTATAAAAATGAAAGAAATTCCCTAGAGGAGGTGAATCCATCATCAGCAACAAAATCTTCATGCTCAGTCATCCTTATATCGACGACATCCTTGATGTTAATTTCACCAGTGTCCATATTCATCTCTGCTTCGAAACCAGGAGGATAATCTTCTCTAGGAGAATCAGCTGGGATACTATTGGCGGTCGATTTTGGTGACATGTGGGCTAGGGGCTGACTATCCTTCTCAGTATTAATGAAATGAAGGAATTGCGAAGGCACTCTATGCATGATTTCTGCTTCATGTTGAAGCAGCCTTTTAGCCACTTCTAGAGGATCTTGGAGATTTCCAATTAGGTCTCCATCTATCATTCCCCTTGCCCTTTTCCATTTGTAGGCCTCCCAAACTAACTCACTCTTTTATCTCAAAGCTTTGGCCTCCTCTCTTTCAAGATTCTTAATCAGGTCATCTGGCATTTTGGCCACATGTATTCCGGCTTTGAGTTTTTGTGATACTCTGGTAGCTCTTATATATCCTTCAGGGTCGAAGTTCTCTCTAGGTTCACCCAGAGTCATGCCATAGTAGTCTAACTTGTTCTGCAGTAAATGATAACTTTTTGAACTTTTAACAATGAAATCAGAAAAAACCAATAAACCTGGAACAATGGATTGTTTACCGGAATCTGTAAGGTGTTTAGCACTGACAATAGACAATTGTCTTATAATCTCCAGGCTAGCCACCTTGTTTGGCACTGTAATTGGGAGCATGTGGGGTTTTCCTTCATATCCAAATACCCTGATTTCTGTGTGATTGTTATGGCAATACCAATCACCCCAATTATGATCAATCTGTGACTCTGGAGAGAAGTCCTTTGGTCTGAGGAATCTCTTGATTTCAGGGGACAAAGTGTAATCCCTATGTTGCCCAAAAGCTGCACTAAGAGGTTTCACAAAATATTCTTGAAAGTGCCAGTACTGGTTGTTCATGAACCTCTGGTCCAATGCAGATACCCATAACTGAACTGGCTTCTTCAAACCATTTTTATCATAGGATCGAATGCAGAAATCATCTGACCAGAAATTAATCTCTTGTCTACAATAAAGAATGATATGCATTAACAAGGAATACAATGAAAAATGAACATTCACAAGGTCCCCTTTCAACTTTTCCAATCCATGATTTAAAGCATCCGCAACATAAGTGGCAAAATCAAATGACCTAGGGTCTTTTGACTGTAAATCAGCACACAGAACCATAACCCCAATATCCATGAGTGGATGAGCCTCTAGGCCTAATACTTGAGCTGCAGCATAATAGGTATATTTAAAATAAGGATGGAAATGGTTGACATCAAATGGCACCTTGTCATCTTTGCTGAATGGAACAAATGACCCACCCACTTTTGGCCTGTGAATAGGTAGCCTCCAAGTCCTGTAGATGTTTTCCAAGCTAAAGAATTCTTGTGAAAGTTTCTTCATATCGATACTCTCCTCCACCTCCCAGTTCAAATCAAACACCATATCAATAGTCTGTTTGTTAATTACTACTAATGTATTCCCTCTGTAATCACATATGGTTTTGGTTCTTGGGTTGTAACAATCTACTAGAGCTTTCATTAATTCTACATCTACAAACACATTTGGGACTACCAATTTGCCTAAGTTCTTCTTCCATAGATTACTTATGGGTTCAGGAGCGTCCCTTCTTTTGTAACTAAATAAGAATAACTCATGTCCTCTGATTTCAGTCCAAATATCTCCTAGATTTTCAAACCTATCCTCCAATCCTTCTTCTTCACTTTTGATCTTTTTGGACCTTACACTAGATGAGGGACATTGGTCTAATAAATCCTGAGTCAGAGCTCTTCCTTCCTTCTTTTGTCTCTTGGGCTTCTCTTCAGGGTTTAACTCTTTTCCTTTCCTACTCTTTTTAGAAGAAGAAGATGAAGATTCCATGATTACAGCAAATATGAGAAACAACACTTACTTGGAGAAATGCTCAGCTCTTCTGGTTATCGTTCGCAAGTTTCCACAAGCTCTCCGCAATTTTCAGTCTTTTAGCATTGATCTGGTTCTTATGAAAATTCAATCAGTTCAACTGTAATCATATGGGCAACTTGTGCATAGTTAATGTTCTGTGTCTACAATGGCTACTCAAGTGTTTAAACTTAATTGCAGATGTGACATTCTTCACTTGGGCCTTTAACTCTTTCGCGGGAAGTACAGTTCGCTCAAAGTGATCATATTTCAAGTTATTGATTAAACCCTTGTCTTCGGCCGAATGTTTAAATCCTTCATCGAAAGCCCATTTTCTTCGATTCTATTGTTTCGGTGAATAGCCCATGTCGAGAAGCCACTTTCAAGTTTCATCGAAATCATTCTTTCGATGAGTTTCTTTCTTCGGTGAGGGCCCATGTATGTTCATCGACATTCCTTTTTCATCGATATCCTCCTTTATCGATGAAACACCTTTGCTTTTGTTCGACATTATGTCATCGATGAAAACTTGCATTTCGATGAATGCTTTATGAGTTTCTTCGGTAATGATATTCCTTCGAAATTACTTTTGCCTTTTTGCCTTTCGATGAAACTTAGAGTATCGATGAGTGATTTTCTACATTCATCGAAAGTGACCTTTTGCCGAAATACTCTTGTTCGGTGCTTTACATACCTCATTTTGATGAAAATACTCTTTCGATGAAACTTCTTTTGTAGTGCTCGATACAATTTGCTGGCCGAAAACATCTTCCAGTCTTCACGCCTATGGGAATATACATTTTTTATATATTTTTTTATTTTCAAATATAGTGTTCAACACAATGTCTAGAAGCTCAAGAACACAACAATCAACAATTGTCATGAAGAAAGATAACTTGCGGAGCACCAAATCATGAACCATCTGAAATGAAGATACACAAGATCAACCAAAACAATATCCCAAAGTCTCAGCACTAGATCGGATCACACTAAAATATACCAGAGGGAATATTGACAGAGTCCGGTAAAACAAAGAACTGCAAACCAGATCAAAAAATCTTCCCAAACACATTGGAATAAACCACAAGAATATGCTGACATCAATGACAACAAAATATACTAGCAGAAGCAAGGACCAACCATATCCAACAATCTCCAACATAGACATACCAACCTTTCTTTGTTTCTAACCACTTCACTGGCTTCATTCAATTTATTCCGGAACACCCATTTAGTGCCAATCACATTCTTGTCTTTAGGTCTTAGAACAAGCTCCCACGTGTTATTCTTTTCAATATGATCCAATTCTTCTTCCATATCTTTTATCCAATTCTCATCTTTACATGCTTCTGCAACATCTTTAGGTTCATCTTGAAAATCAAACATATCTCTTTAGAACCAATCCTTCTCCCACTATTTACACCTTTATTCTTATCACCAATAATCTATTTTTTTGAATTATTCAATCTTACATACCTCAGAGTCTTCTGATTGTTCTGGTTCTCAAGTTTTTAACTTCTTCACGAACAACAACAATATCTAGATTAATTGTCTCTACCAGAGCTTTATGCTTTAGGATCTCAGTTTGCATAGGCTTTGAAATAACATTCTGACCATCCAATTCATATCTGCATGCTCTATCTACTTTCCATGGCATTAATCAACCTTCACATTTGTACTCTCTATTATCCTATTCAACCTCTTATTGTAACACTGGTAGGTCTTTCTCTTAGTATAATATCCCAAGAAGATTCCTTCATCACATCTTGCATCAAAATTTCCTATATCCTCATCCCTTTTGATATAACATTTACTTCCAAAAACTCTGAAATATCTAACTGTAGGAACATGACCAAACCATAGCTCATAAGGAGTCTTACCGGAATCATATTTTATATGCACCCGATTGAATGTGTAAATTACAATACTAACAACTTTTTTTCAAAAGGTTTGTGCAACATTTTCTTCAACCAACATAGTCTTGGCAATATCCAAAATCGTTTTGTTATTCCTTTCAATAACACCATTCTGCCGAGGGGTTCTAGGAGTAGATAATTGTCTTCTAATTCCATTCCTCTCATAGAATGTATCAAACTCACCAGATACAAATTCTCCCACTCTATGAGATCTCAAGCACTTCAGCTTCAATCTTGTCTCAGTCTCCAGCTTAGCTTATCCTTATAATGCAGTGAAAATGAACATGACACATTCTTCTATGCCACAACCAACTTGCATCACTCTGAGCAATCAAGAAACCTTTCTCCCCAGAATTCAAGTGAAATATATTACCTTTAGTCATAGTTCTTAATGCAATCTCTATACTGAGGAATTCAAAATCTTGCATTTACCATTCTTGAATTGCAAATCATATCCCTTGTCAACCATTTGTCCAACACTCAAAAGATTATGTTTCAAACCTTCAACATACAAGAAATCATCAGTATTATGCTTATCATTAAAAGAAATAGAACCTCTGCCATGAATAACACAAGATTTGTCATCTCCAAATCTTATTATACCACCATCATACCTCTCCATATTCACAATCTCGCTTTTATCACCTATCATATGATGTGAACAACTGTTGTCAATTACCCATTCACCTTTCTCTTCAATCTTAGTAGCCAAAGATTTCTCCTCAATAATGCAGCTTGTAGAATTCAATAGCACCGGATCATCTTCCTTGATAGCAATAAATACAAATTCATCTTTTGAATTCCCATTATCTGATTCTTTATCTATCACACCTTCATCAACAACATACTAACATCTCTTTTGATACCTAGATTTCTGGTTAGGCTTATAGGGCTTATCATACTTATCATGTTTCTCATATTTATCATGCCTTTCAAATTTATCATGCTTATCATACCTAGACATTCTTTCAGGACGCCTAGAAGAAAGATGTCCTATCTTATTACAAGAGAAACATTTCAAAGGTAATTTTCCATCATACTTAGCAGCTCCTTTAGGCAATCTCCAAGCAATAAGTGCTTCCATCTCATCCAATTGGCTTTCCTGGTTTTCTGTTTCTCTCATCTCTCTTTCATATCTTGAAACCCTACATGAACTCTCTCCCGAATAATACTTCTTCTTCCTGGATACATAGGCTTTAAATGTAGTCTCAGATTTACCATGTGATTCTCCAAATTCACAATCTCACTTTTATCACCTATCATATGATGTGAACAACTATTGTCAATTACCCATTCACCTTTCTCTTCAATCTTAGCAGCCAAAGCTTTCTCCTCAACAATGTAGCTTGTAGAATTCAATAGCACCAGATCATCTTCCTTGATAGCAATAAATACAAATTCATCTTTTGAATTCCCATTGTCTGATTCTTTATCTATCACACCTTCATCAACAACATAATAACATCTCTTTTGATACCTAGATTCCTGGTTAGGCTTATAGGTCTTATCATACTTATCATGTTTCTCATATCTATCATGCTTATCAGATTTATCATGCCTTTCAAATTTATCATGCTTATCATACCTAGACATTCTTTCAGGACGCCTAGAAGAAAAATGTCCTATATTATTACAAGAGAAACATTTCAAAGGTAATTTTCCATCATACTTAGCAGCTCCTTTAGGAAATCTCCAAGCAATAAGTGCTTCCATCTCATCCAATTCACTTTCCTGGTCTTCCGTTTCTCTCATCTCTCTTTCATATCTTGAAACCCTACATGAACTCTCTCCCGAATAATACTTCTTCTTCCTGGATACATAGGCTTTAAATGTAGTCTCAGATTTACCATGTGATTCTCCAAATTCACTCTATTGGGACTCATTAAATTTGAGTCAAAGTTTATAGGCCCATTTCAAAATTTTGCTCTACATGTCAGAAAAGTATCTAAATAAGTCAGTTTGAATGGCCTAGTTAGAGAGAGGGTAAATGGAGCCAGTTGATTTTCAGAGGGTAAGGCTCGGGAGACATGTCCTACACCTTTCATTTGGCCTATTCAGTGATGTGAAACTTTCAAAATTCAATTTGGATAAGTTTATGAGGTACCCATTTTGAGGGGTGAGCTGAAAGTGCATTTTAGGCACAAATGCAGATATTATGGAGTAGCCTATTTTGAGCGATTATATCTTTTGCCCAGTTGATTGTCATGAAGAAATTAAAAGTGGATTGGATTCTATGCATAAATTTGAGTTATCCTGCAAAATTTCAAGTCTTAACAAATCCATTTGCTCAGTTTACCAAGCCAAATCTGTTTGCAGTTTGTGTGGTTTGACTAGTCCTTGTTTCGACAGCTAGTTGGAGCCCTGTTTTGCACGAATGTAAAAGTTGCCTCAGTAAGTGTTATTACATAATGTTTGTTCCAGGCTAATTTTGGCATAAATGATGAGCTACGTTTCAAATTTCAAACCTCTGCCAATCTGTTTGATCGGTTTTCAAAAGGGTTCATTGAGTCATCGTTTTCAGTGATCCGTACTTTCAGTTCTATATCAGTTAAAGTAGCCATTTTCACGAGCACGCCATTTGCACCCAGTTAGAATTTTGGTCAAACTGAGAATCCAAATATTTAATATGTACTTCAAGATACCCGTGTTTCAAATTTGAGGGTCTATGGAGGTCGTTTGGTATTTTTGAGAAAGGCATCATGTGTTGCCAAAACATTGACTTCATCAGGGCCACAGTGTCGACAAAGCCAGTTGGTCATTTTCGCTAATTAATATCTCTTTGCTTGGAACTCATTTTGAGAAACTGTTTGGTAGAGTTTGTCCTTGTATATCAGAGTACACGCCTGTCAGATGGCGAGCTCCAGAAAGATGTTTTGACCGACTTGAAAAATATGTCTTCGCAATTAAATGCAAAAATGTGGCGCAAGTGCCTGAAAGTTGCAAATTTCAATTTAATGATCCGAAAATGATGCTGATCATTTCCAGAGGTAAGTTTAAGGTGTCTAAAGCATTCCAGGGGCTAGTTGCATGAAAACAATTTTTTTTTTAGTAGGACCCACTTTGGGGTCTGACTTGGCTTGCCACTTCATGCATTTTTTCAGGCAAAGTTTAATTGTTATTTTTGCAATCATATGTTTATATGATTTAACTATTAAGGAATGGCATTTATATCATTGAAAAAAAGCGATTTGTGGAGTTTGGGATAAGTGTTCAGCGACATTGTTAAAAAAAAAAAATGCAATGTTACCAGAAGATGAAATGGTAGCTACCAAAAGAGCTCAGCAAAGCTCATTGGTTTTTTGTACCGAGAAGCGAGAACAAATGTTGGTATACGAGTATATGTCAAATGGAAATCTAACAAAAAATCTCATTGGTGTAAATTTAATTCCACAACCGTTGCCAGTTCCCAGCCATGAAATGGAGGGCGATGGTTTAAGGAAAACTTTCAGCAAGTGCACAATATAAATTTGTTAATAATGCATTCAAAAACCCTCAGGCAAATACCAATTGATATGTGTATTGCACCAATCCTCTCAGTGGCAGATGGAGTGATAATTGAAAGAGAATAAGAGTTTAAATTATGTAATTTTGTGCCTTTTAAAACAAATATAATGGCAGCCCTCCCTGTATGGTTACCAATTGAGCTAAAAATAAAATGAAATGGGCTGCGTGGTTGTAGAAAAAACATTGAAACAATTCAATAAAATGCAATTTGTGGTGTAAACCACACTCCAAAGACTTTGACAGCCTCCTCTCTGCGTTGAAGGAGAGGCATTAAATCTTCAACCAAATACAAAATTGGCAAATGTAAAACCAGTAGTATCCATTTTCTCCCTCTCTGCTGTAGCTAATGAAAAGCCATTGGAAACTTTAAGTAAATGAAAAGGTTATAAACTCTAGCAAATACAGGAAGTGGCAAATGAAAGGAAGTTTTCAATTCTCAAGCAAATGCCATTAGACATCCCTCTTTAACGTAGTTTGAAGCTCCACAAACTTTCAGCAAATGCTCCTGGCATATTTGAAATTAATGCAATTGACAGCCATAATGCCAATCAACTTTCCCAGCATCCTTCTTCTGTGTTATGTTTTGGGGGGGGGGGGCATGTTCAAGTTTCAATAGGTTAAGAAACTTCAAAGCAAGTTGGCAAGCATAGTGCTAGATCCTGAGGAGTGCAGCAATGAAAAGGGGATTTAATAACTTTTAAGCAAATGATGGCAAGTTTAAAACTGATTTTCCTCTCTCTCCACATGAAAAATGTTGAAAAGGCTTTTGAAATTGTAAAGCAAATGCATTGGCATGGTTTGAAGGCAGCAATCTCCTCCCACGCAGCAGGTTAAGAGCAAAAGAAACTCTCTGAAAATGCATACTCGCAGGTGTGAATCAGCCAAAACCCCCTTCTGCCATGGATGATGCTAAATGGGCATGAACAAGTGAAAACAAATGCATTTGGTAAGTGTAAAACCCCATCCCTCTACATGGCATGGTAAAGAAGGAAGCTCAGAGAATCTTAAACAAATGCAAAGCCATTAAAACTCAGAAAAAAAAAGTTCAAAAGTGCATTCCCAGGGAAAGCCATTTGTCCCACATTCGCTGGGAAGTGAACTTTTCTAATTTTTATAAGCAAAGCTCCACTAATGTATAATGTCAAAGCCTCTGGGCTTTTGACAGACGGTGTTGTTGGGTGCCCAAGGTGGGCCCATACGCGAGAATGGATCCCGAGGTGATGGAGGAGGTGACTGAGCAGTGACCAGGTGGACCCCACGCCAGCACGCTTCTTGAGGTAGACAGGAAAATTTTTGCAGAGAAAGACTGACTTAACCAGTGAGCAGGTTTGGAGCAGATCGACGGCCTGTGTGATTTCGGAGCTTGAAGATGCACATGAGTTAAGCCCTGCAAAATGGCAAAAAGCCCAGGGCAAAAATGCAAGGTTAAAGAGTGAGCAAGCTCGGAGGATCCAACGGCCTGCGTGGTTTCATAGCTTGAAGATGCATGAACATTAGAGGCTGCGAAATGGCGAAAGCCAGGTGGTGCTTAGGTGGTAGGTACAGTCAGATGTCCAACAGGTAGGTCTCATCCCGGTGGTGCCTAGCTGGTAATGATGTGGTGCTGAGGTGGCATACATGCGGCTGCCAAGTGGCAGTGACAAAGCGGATGACATGGCGGTGATGAGGTGTCATCCCAGGTGGCGTCCAGTCAACTCTGTCAGCCAATCAAGTCCCACCATGTGGCAAAGCGTCAGGACCAAATGGGAGAAAAAATCAAATTTAAAATCAGTTAAAGATATAGTTTCAAATATATTGAATAATTCAAAAATTTAAATGATGTGCACACATGAGGAATTAATTCGCTCAGGGCTGCATTTGTGGTCAAAATGGCAAGTATTATATATTGCTGGAAATCTCTCAGAGTGGTGAATCCGATCAAGTAGTTAATTTTAACAAATATGGGATATTTTGGAGAGCAATTTCCATGGGAAAGAAGAAGGTAAAGAATTTCAGTTAGAGAAAATGGACACTTGGCAATTTCGATTGCAGATCTGATCTTTCCCTCCTCTTCTTATTCTCAATTCTTCTCATTTGTAAGGGTTCCAGAAATTTGGAGAAATGCTCCAAATTTGATGGTTTCCAGTTCTGATTAGCTTGACCCAAATGTATACAATTTTATGGATCTTTTCAGGGTATAGTGGTCACAGTGCAGTGTTGTAAATGTGGTTTTAGTTCTAGGTCTTACTTGTGTCAGGCATGAGTAAATTCCACACAGTATTGTCTCTAGGCTTATATTTAATTGTTATGAATTGAATCCTTAAGGAGGAATGAGATTTGTTGACTTCAAGGGAGTTTGTGTGATTGTTTGTGGGTAACCTTCAAGGAAGTTTTTAAATTCTATAATCAGTCATGAAATGATGGAATATGCATCCAGATCTGATGAATTCTGTGAATGAATCAAATAATGCATTAATATAAGGTATGTTGGTATTTTGGTATGGTTTTGTCATTGATGTCAACACCTACTAAATACACCTACTTTGGAGATCCAACAACATTCACCGGCAAACAGTAAACTGTGCAACAGTTACCGGTATATGATTAACCGGCAGGATATAATGTTCACCGGTACCTGGATTGACATGGAAGACACTTGGTAATGTTGAAGACATCATGTGGACACTTTATTTTGAAGTAATAATCATTGGTATATTCTTATTTGCATATTTTCTTTTATTGACAAATAGGTCCAGGTTATCTAGGGTTACACCGACAGGTTTATCTTTTCCAGATCAGCATGGCATGCTATGGAGATGATTTATTATTGTTGTAAATGCATTAAGCTGACATGTTCAATCGGTTATTGCATCGGATATTGTATTGTTTGTAAAATGTTTTTATTGTAATATCTTGTAGAGCCGACCTACTAAAATTGGTCTTAGGGTATGGTATAAATGTAAGATCTTATTTGTAAGATCAAGTGTGGAATGCGAAAAAGATTTAAGTAAAGGTATATGCGAGATAAAGCAGAGGCATACACGAAGACATCATTTGAAGGTGAAGTTAGGTTTTTGTAGAAGCATATCAACATTACACCGGTACTGAATTTAGCATATGAAGATGCAATTTTGTGCAGTACATTCTTATTAGATTTAACCATCCAACTGTAGTCAGTGTGACTCCCATTTCTGATTGAGTAGTGAGCTCTAGGCTATTGGCCTTTCTGCATGTGCAGACCCCTTTTGTACACTTACTATCTGCAGTAGTATCATTTGATTGTGGGTAAGGTTTCCCACCGTGGTTTTTCCCCTTACAGGGTTTCCATGTACAAATATTGGTGTCATGTGTTGTGGATGACTTTGTGCTTATGTTTCATGCATTAAATCCTACCGGTATAGCAATTTACTGTTAACACTGTCTACTGGCATACTTAATTGATTTACTGGTATTATGCATTAAGTTGGTTAATAAGTTTTTGATTTGAATTTATTAGACAACTGATTCAGCCCCCCCCCCTCTCAGTTGTCTCCGGGATCTACAAGGTATTGATGCATGAATATCTTTTTAAAGGAGAACAAAACTTGCAGCTATGATTTACATGTGCAGTTCTATGTGTGACTCTATTGCCCAATGAACAAGGCACCGGTCTTGTAGATTTGAGGATAACTTCAGAACAACAATTTTAAAAGAAAATATGTTTCCCTTTATGTTTAGGGGTGCGTTCTTCTCATTCCAAGCTCTTTTTTCATTTATGATTTATACAGATCTAGCCAATCTGTAGTGTGTTTCTAAATTGGATGAGTTCATGGAATGATCTATCTGCTTAGTGTTAATGTAGTTATGTGTTTGTAATTGTTGTATTCAAAGCATCAAAGGGTGTCCCCCCTCTAGGTCTAGCAGAACCTGAAGTGTAGGAGGATCAATTAGTGTCCTATGTTATGTTTTCCAAGCCCTGTTGTGTTTTGTAGACTAAAACTGGCCATTTCATAGAAGGGTTGCAGGTGTTCTTGGGTTATCACTTTTGGTGAACAACACACTCAACCTGAATGCAACAAGATTTCCAACTAACATGTCTCTTGTCATAGTAGTTACACTCCAGATTTCATCAATAACAACTACTTTATGCTTTTAAGTAGGCGACAAAGATCTTAGCACCTTAGCAACAATCTCATCTTCTTCAAGAGTTCCCCCGACACATTTGATATTCATGACAAGTTCGTTCACCTTATTCATAAAGGATGTTATATTTTCATCTTCTCTCATTTTCAATGTCTCATACTTTCCTTTCAAACTCTGTAACTTAGAAACTTTAACTGGTGCATCTCTTTCATACAAGGTCTCTAACTTCTTCCAAATCTCATGTGCAGTCTAGAGACCCATCACATTAGTCATCTCTGAATCAGTCAAGGCACTCAACAATTCTTCCTTAGATCTTATGTTATGTTTATCATCCTTGATCTCAATAGTAGTAATCGATACATTCTGAGGGACATTGTAAATATTCTTTGTAATCTTCCAATACTCATCTCCAAGACACTTTCGGTGAACTTCCATCCGGTCCTTCTATACAGTATAATTGCTTCCATCAAATCTCAGTCTCTCCTTCTAAACACATAGGTTACCATCCTAGATCTCCTGAAGCAATCAAGCTTCTTTCAAAGGATCTAGCTCTGATACTAATTGTTGGCAACAACAATGAAGGAAAACTGAGAGGCGGGGGGGGGGGGGGGGTGAATCAATTTTCACCGAATCAAACAAATTAAGCACAATCATAGATTTGATCAATTGAAGGATAACAACAATAAAAATAATAGACATAACACCAAGATTTTTGACGTGGAAAACCCAATTAAGGGAAAAACCACAGTGGGGGCCTAACCACAATAAGATGATACTCTGCAATAGTATGTGTAAATATTACAATGGGAATGCACATGCATTCAAGCACTTCCTAGAGCTCACTTCTCAAAATACAATGACCCAGAAGGCTCTGACCCTCAGGGAAGGTTAACTACCTTAAAACAACATTTAGACTACAATCCGATTAAGATGAACTAAAAAGATAGCATATACTAATGCTTGATGACAGTTCCGGTTAAGCTCCTTTGTCTGCCCTGCATCAATATTTCCTCAATACACCACACCAAAAGATTAATTCACTTATGCACACATACACCACAATCTAATAATGTAGACACCACATCCACACCCAAATTACATGAATATGACACCTATTTATACAAATCATCAACCTTGACTACAAGGTTGGCTAAACCCTCAACTCCTAATTACAAAATTACATCACACAATATATAAATCAACCACTAGACCAATACAATGCCATAGCTGACATAGCATGGACCTAAATCAAATCCTCGAACATGCAACATCACCAAAAATCTCGCCAAGATCAACCGCAACATGCTACATCACCCAAAATACTGCATAACATGAATAATATCACCAGACCCAAAAGATCTTCAATAATGTGCACAATGATCAATGTGGACTACCAAAACAAATAGGACATGATTAGGAAACACAAACAAGCATGCTAAGACTATCCACAATAGCTGCACCAACACCACTTAATCAAATCTTTATCAATCCACACTAAAACTTAAGAACACTTTAATAGCAACAATTCAAACTAGAAAGATTGCTTATGGACTAGAAAATCACGAACCATCTGAAATGAAGATGCACATGAACATCCAAAACATTATGCGAAATTCGCAACCAAAGATCAAATCATATTGAAACACAATGGATCAAATACCAGAATACTACAACACTGAACACAAGAAAACCAAACCTCAAACCGGATCAAATGATATGATTAAGTAAACTTCTGGATCACTAAAACCACTAAATAATGAAGTATCTCTAGTTGATTCAACATCCCAAATAGATAAACGAACCAGATCAACTCATTGCAATCATCAGATAACCTAACAACTCTCTGCACATACCAAAACACATGAATATGTTGACATCAATGACAACAACATATCCTAGCAGCAACAACATACAACAACAATAAATCCATTTTCAAATTAGGGTCATTGCATTGAATTAGAAAAAACATATTCTGTTGGGGTCGAATACTTAACTTGCTTGGATAGAAATTTCTCCACCATGTCAATATCTCTTCTTGCGAGCTCTCTTTCCCATTACACTTGATGAATAAAACCCTCACCTTCAGTATTTTTGTTGAAGATTTAAGAAAATTTGGTGGGAGCACGATCATTTTACTCCCCTTTTTCTTTATATACGTTTGATCCCTTCTTTATATTTCTGCCCCAAAATTATTTTTTGGCCATCGGTTTCCTCTACCCCATGGATTTGGTTTCCAAAATTTGTTAATGCTCTCATCCTTGAACCTATAATCACTCCTTGTCTCTACCCCTATCCTCAAAGCATATCTATTTGGTTTTTGAATGTTCTTCTACCTCAGACTGTTCCATAAACCATCCTGAATCCTAGGGTTTTCTCTTGGTTTATTAAAAATTAAGTTGTTTTTCTTCACTCCAATCAAGATACAATTTGATCCCGTAGCCACAATATTACCCTTCAAATTGTCTCTATCATTTTCATAACCCCTGATCCATGGCTTTCGCTGGATCTGTGATGGATCAAATCAGTTCCATGGCTTCCTCTACAGTGGCATCCATATGCTCATTTTACTTATTAACTATAGTGACAAAATTTATTAAATTTTAATTTTGAGAAGAATAAGGATAAACATAATTAAATAAATAAATTATGTAAAAAGGCTAATTTAATTAAATATTTAATTTAATTATTTTTAGACGTCTACACTTAGGATCATGATATAGAATGGAGTTGCACTAGCATACTTGATAACTTTCTTGGTTTTAGAGGAGAAGTACAACTACTTCATAATTTTATTGGCTCCTAAGCTACATAAAATAATTTTACCTTCATATTGCAAGTCATCAACAAGTGCATCATCCTAGATTGTTACATTTTTCGAATGAAGCCTTTACTTCCCCCCAGTTTCCCTCCTATGTTTCAATAACTGAGATAGCCCCTTGCTCCATGCCCTCTTCCTTGACTGGGAAAGATAAGAAACCTACTCATACCAAGGGTAAAGGGAAATCCGTTGCTAAACTCAAGAGAATTATCATTGACAATTCTTCCTCGGATGACTTGGATGATGAGAAACTTACCCCTGAAGATGAGGGAAGAAGGAGGTCCTGAAGGCTTGTTTCCAAAGGCTCCTCTAAGAAGAAGGATAAAACCCAAAGTGTCTTTGACTCTGAAGAGGATTGCGCTGAGGGTAGGGAAGGTGGTATTCTTTATGACCTAGCTAGTCAAGAGGCTATTAAGGTCTCTATGCATGGGGTGGATGAGGGTAATTCTAGGCCCCCTATTGGTGTGAAGAATTTGAAGTCTAATGAGGAAACTATTGGCCAAATCATCCTTGTGGACCCTGATGAAATAATGAAAATGGTGAATTCAGACACTTCTGGAGCTCAGACTGTGACTGTTCTTGGGGATGATATGGCTAAGGATGAGGTAACTAACAAGGGTGATAAAGAGAAATGTGGGGATGTGATTTTTCACAAATAGGTGGAGCACAAGGATGTTCACAGGGATGAGGGAGGGGTTCCTAAGGGGAACCCTACCATGGAATAGATACGGGGCATTAGCAGTGAAGTTCAGGAGCTTCTAAACCAAATTGATAACATGGGCCTAATACTAGAGGCCAAGGCTCTCAAAGAGGAGATCACATAGATCAAGCATAAGATGGATGTTCATGACGAACAGATGGTTAGCATAAACATGTTCTACCTATAGGTGTTCCACAACTCGACGCTAACTCTCTTCCTCTTGCGGGAGCGTATTGTGGTGGATGAAGCTGATAAGGATGTGACCCGAGAGCTTTACAAATTCCTGTATGATGACTAGAACAAATTTATTGACATGATTGGGGCCTGCAAGCTGACTCCATAGGTCTTTTTTCTAGTCTTTTTCTATGGTTGGGGTTGTTCCCTGTGTTTTGCTATTAAACTCTTCCATGGTTTTTGATTTTTGACAGACTACTTTTTAGTGTTGCTTAAGTGTTGTTTCTAGTGCTGTTATTGTACTATTGATATTTTTTACTATGTAAAGGTTCAACACCTTGGTTTCCATTTCTTTTTCAATAAAAAACAAGTGCATCATCAAGTTACATTCTACATGCCAACCAACTATGTTATGAATGGGATCACAAAGTAATATATAATAAAATAAATGCATAAATAAAACATAGGGATAACATAAAACACAAAGACACAAATATACATGGTTCACCCAATATGAGCTACATTTAAAAAGAAATAGCGATCCTTAATTTTATTATCCAATGAAAAATGAATTACAATCTTCATAGTGTAAACTATTGCTATGTGCTATATTAAAGCACTCACACTACCTCAAAACTTTTATCCTTCCACATTCCACAACCACTTATTTATCAAGTCCTTGTTGGCAATTTACAAATTTGGTTTGCATACCAAACTAACAACTAAATCCTTTTGATTTGAATCCATTTGTTTCCTATGTATGAAAGGAAAAATATATGTCAAATCTTCCTACAACTATTAATAGATAACACTTGAGTGATCTGCGCTAAGTGCAATAGGTTGAGGTAGATGACTCAATGCATTTTCTTAATTAACCAACAAAACTCAAATTAAGTAGCCTATTGTCCTAGAGAGGCTCATTTAATTATTGACTAATGACGTATATACTTGGATGATGTTGGACCTATATGGGTAGCCAAGGACTCTCTAAGTCATCTACTAGTTGCATAAAGAGAACTAATTAAATTTAAAAGTTAACTAAAATAGGAGCAATGCAAGAATATAAACGTATATGCATAACATTTGCTATAGGTAACTCATAAGTACCTCAAATTTAACTCACAATATAGGCTACTAACATTATGTTGGGTGAAAATTTTGTAAACTGGTGAAGGGTTACAAAATTTGACTTTCAAGACAGTACATGAGATAATACTTTTGAGAAGGCAAAATACAATTTCTCCTAATTATAAGGGAAGGCCCCCCCTTTCTATTGCAATTTCTATTTCCCTATTCTACCTGCTAACTTTACACTAATCTAGGATGCCACAACAACTTTGTTCTCTTTTTTCAGAACAAGTTTTATCTAATTCTCTATTAAGAACATATTTCTTCTTTCAATTTAAACAGCTGAAACTTGCAGTAATATTAAAACTAGGCTAATTAGGAAGTAAAGTGTCCATGAAAGAACAAAGTCTTCCATTACTTCCCTTTTCTAAAAATAACTTAGGGATGATCCTTATGTATACAGAGAACTCAAAGTTTCTTTTGAATACCTAACTCCTATCAACCATTGTAACCCAAATGCCAATATATTTCTAGCTCAAAGACTTTCAGATATATTGTAAGACTTTATACTCTAACAAGATAACTTAGTAAAGCACAAAGACTTTACCTTCTTATCCACTTAATATAAACTTCAAAGACAATGAACAAAAGCTCAAATAATTTATGATATTATCCACACCAATTTAATATTCTTGAATTCTCATAACACAAAGTCTACCTTTATAAACTCAAGTTACTCTTTAATATTTTGCAGCAATAACAATACACAACTTAGATCTTTAAAGAACATATAACACAAATGATATAAGTACATTTATATGATACTCAAGATTGATTTCAATACAAATTTTGAAAGTCAAACTTGTCTTCTCTTTGATTAAATTTTTCAAATTTACAATATGAACACCAAGTCTCACTTTTCTCTTCACTTTAGCAAACTTTTGTTGCATAAAATAATGATGGAAAAGATCCTTATTACAACAAAATCCTTATATATATAGAGGAGAGGTGCAATGTGAAACTACAAAAGTTACAACTAATTTGTGACCAAGTCAAAACTAGAGACCTATTTGACTTAGAACATGTGTAGTCCTACATGTGTACAAGAGCATATACAACATGACACTTAAGGTGTTGATTGACATTACAAAATGCCATTGGAAAATCACAAAAATGACTAAGTGTCATTTTCTTCATGCTAACTCTCAGTTTTAAAATTCTTCAAATTTTTGCAAGATATTCTTCATATGAGCTCCATCAGGTCCCTAGGTATGGCTAGAGATAATCTTAACCCATGTGATACCGTCTTCTAAATCAACACAACACATTTTGTCTTTCTTCAGAAGAAAATCTAGAAAGTCTAGAATAAATTGTAGATCAACCAGTTTATTGATAGAGGCCATTGAGAAGTCCTCTCTATCAATTTCAGTAGTCACCAACAACTTCAATTCCTTAATAATTGCATCCTCATGAAGAACCTTTTGATTTTAATCAAGGAAAGAACATAGGATCTCAGAGATTTTATCAACAACATCCTTCTTGTTTGCACATTGTTTTTGATCTTTTTGCATGTCCTTAGTAAGGTGCTCTAGAATATTCATTTAATGTTGCAGTGGCTCTCATTGCTCAACATATATTTTATGAGAAGAAATAGCACCATTTTGTACAAGATCATCTGAATCAAAGTCTTCAAGCTTCAACCATGCCTCAAAATATTTCTCCTGTGCCTCCAATGCTTGGGAGAAGATTTCCATGGTGTTATCCACTTCGATCCTTATGACATCAAAAATATTATCAATAGTGAAAGTTGAGCTCAGGAGCCATGTACCTTGACTTAGCATCTGATCCATCCATTCTCGCATTGGTCTACTTCGTGACATTGCTTGCTCGGACCTTTTCACAACTTGTTCATCTAGTGATGAAGTCACTACCTCAATGGCTTTTGAAAACTTGGTAACCTTAACAAATGGTGAGCTGTTCAATCTATGCCTTTAGTTTATCCTTTTTGACCTTGTCTTCATCATACCTAGTAATAAGAGCATCTAAAGTTGATTGAACATCACCTGAAGTAGAATCATGAGTTTGTTTTGTTTAACTCGATCCTCTTGATTACATAATATGATTCTTGAATGTAATCAATATCTTTATTAGGAGGAGGAATAGCGATCTTTGCATACTTGGTTCTTGATTTGTCCCCCTTTACCCTTGACAAGGTTTTGGCTTTCTTGGTAATTTTTAGTTTAGTGGGGACAAGTTGATTAAAATCAAAATCATCAGGTGAAACATCTTATTTCTTCCACTTGGGTGTATAAGAGAATAACCATGGTGGCAAGGAGGTATCATCATCATCATCAACTATAGATAAATCTTGAGAAGGGTTTAATGGCTCTTGAAGGATAGTAGTGACAATAGGTGACATTATGGTGATAATTGGGGGAAGATTTTCAAGGGATGACTCATTGGGTCTAGGACCTGTCTCTATCATAAACCTATCAAAATCATCTAACATGGTGGTAGAAACTTCAGACCAAATGGGAAAAGTAGAGAAAACATTCTCAATATCATCATAGGGAGTATCTAGGGCTGACTCACTTGCACTATTAGAATAAATGTGAACAACCATGCTAGGAGAAACACATGTGACAACAAAAGGTTTTGACTCAGAAGTAGGAATAAGAGCATGTACCATAGAAGAAGAAGGAGGTACCTAGGGTAAAGATGTTGGAAAGAGACACTGCATTGATGATCAAATGTTGTCATTTATGGCATCTTGAGTCAGATATCCAGTCCACAGTTCATGATTCATCCATTCGGGAAAATTGATTAAGGTCTGGTGAGAAGAACAGGTTATCCGATAGAGTGTACAATGTTTTGGTTGGTAGATCAGTTGTGTTGAGTATTTGGTGTCACAGATCTCAAATATGCCTTGTGGATGTGTAATATGCCTTCTTTCAAGTTCATGGTCTTCGGTGTGAATTGAGTAAGTTGGAAGATTCGGTAGACAATTTACTGGTAGAATAGTATTTTATGGTAGTAACATGTGAAGATTCTTTGTGCGGATCATGCAGAGTGATTTTGGTAGTTGTTTATGTGTTTGAGGTTTTTGAGCCAACATATGGGAAGTGTGTGGACATATTTTTTTGGTCCACTTAGTTGTTTTTGGATCGAATTGAGCCAACTTGGGTAGCACATTTCATTTGTGTGTTATGCAATTTTTGGGCCGACATGAAATTGATCTAATTTGATGTTGTGGATATATTAGACTGATTGATTTGATCATTTGGGAGATCGATGGGTGTGTGTGATGTGTGTATGAGTGAATTTGTGTAGTTTCACATGCACGGTTGGAAGATTGCTGATCTGGTATAATGCAAAATATCAGAAAAGAGTAGAGTAGCAAAGAAGAGTGTGATTGTGTGTTTTGTGCTTAACAGGAACTATACTCAGGCATTTGTTGATGCTATTAAATAGTTCAAACCTTCTTGTAATCATTTTTAAACATTTTTTAAGGTAGTGAGCCTTTCGGGTTGTAGCCCTTACTTGTAATTGAGCAGTGAACTCTAGGCAGTGTGCCTAAATGCGTCTGCATTCCCCTTATGTAATATTTTTATACTTCTAACAGAGTATTTTAATATTATGGTTTTTAATCCCACCGTGGTTTTTCCCTTAGCCGGGTTTCCACATAAAAAATCTTGGTGTTATGGTGTTGTTGATCTTGGCTTTGTGTTTCTGCACTTTACTTTTCTTGATTTGCATTAAGTGATTGAAAGATCAAGTTATTAAAGTTAAAAATTGTTGAACATTGATTCACCCCCTGCTTTCTAAGTGTTCTCTTGATTCCAACAATTGGTATCAGAGCTAAGTTCCTTAGAAGGAGCCTAACAACTCAAGAAAGATCCGAGAAGGTGTCTTAATGGATTCCAGTGGTCTTAGACAACAACTAATTATTACACTTGATGATCTTGATCAATGCAAAGCTAAAGTCTAAGAATTGAAAACAAATCTCAAGGATACTAAAAATTTCATTCAGACATTAAAGGAGCAACTGAGTAGTCCAAGAAAAAGTGAAAGGATCTTTTTGATCAACTTCAGGAGAAAGAAGATCAAAACATTGATGAAGAAGCCCTAGAGGAAAAGACAGAAGAATGTGACATACTTTCTAGAGCTAATGCACTTTAGAAGAATGAAATGGAATCCATTGTGATGAAATTGACAAGGGAGATTGAAGAAAGGAAGAAGAATGAGGAAAATCTTTCTCAGTCCTTGAAAGACAAATATGAAGAATTTTGCAGACTTGAGAATAAGGATGGATAGTTGATGAGTGACCTTCAAAATGCTAGAGAACATGAGGAAGATCTTGGAAAGAAGGTCCTCCTTCTCAAATATGATCTTGATGTTGCAAATGAGTACAAGGAGAAGTTCCAAATCAGATGAGCCAGACTAGATGATATGCTTGCAAGTCAAAAGAATCCTAATGGTACTCAAGGTCTTGGATTTAAGAAAGGTGAAAGGTCCAAGTCATCTCAACAGAAAAACAATCCTTCGGTAAGGCAACCTAATACTCATAAAATCAATGGTTACTGTTTTGTTTGCAATAAATTTGGTCATATCGCTAGTCAGTGCAAAAATAGGATAAATAATAATGGTCCATCTTTTACTAGTCAATGTTTCAAATGCAATAAGTATGGGCATAAGGAAAATGCATGCAGAAGAGTGATGGATAACTTTTAGAATAGAGGAAATGTTATATGTTATGCATGTGGTAGGTTTGAACATGTTGCTAATCAATTTAGATCAAGAGGAAACTAGATGTACTTCAGACCTATGCAAGGAAATGTTGTTTGTTATAGTTGCAACAAATTTGGTCACATTGCTAAGTATTGTAGAAGAAAAAATATGAATAGGAGAGGTTTGGGAGACAAGAATAAGAATGTAAAGGCAGATGAGAAGGGAAAAGAAAAAGTTGAAGAGATTAACGAGCAAATGAAAAAGACTTGGGTCAAGAAGAGTGATTTTGAGGTAGGAAATGGGTTCACACTTGATTCCGGTTCTAGAACCTCATTCAACAACTAAGCTAAGGCATCTAGCCTTGGGGGAAGATTTCATGAAAATCTTTCAAATCCCCTGTTTGAGATCTATGCCTGAATTCGACAGGTTACAAAGGTATATATTATAATTGTAGATGTTTATGATGGAATTCCAGAAGAGTTCGAGCAGTTCTGAAGGTCCTTAAAAGATCTTTATGAAATGCAATATCCAAAAGTATTAGGGTTAAGTGCATTTATTGCAGTGAAAAGTTAGGTATGTGAAGGATAAAAGGTGAATTAACTATTCAGTTCTCACTTTGCATTCAAAGTAGAAGAGAGGAAGAGCGTAGTAAAGGATAAATAGCAGAGATTCTGAGCAATATCCAGATTCGATGTGCGATCTTGCATCCGATTGAAAGGTATTTAATAGTGAAATCCCTTTTTAATTGAAGTTTGAAATTTGAATTTGATAAGATGGCTGCTTCTGGTACTGCAATTCTTTTGGTTGTTGAAATCATTGAGCATGTGCGCCTGAGCTTCAATAATCATCCATTCATTTTGATGGAAGATGATCCTAAGAGTGCATTTTCATTAGTGCCCTACATAGTACCGCATATTGAATATATTAGGGTATATACGCATCACCCCATTGATGGATTGGGTAGCTCACAAATGCTAAATCTTTACAATAATCAGCTAGCAGACAAGAGTTTGGTATTGAAATCAGAATTTCAAGAATTGGAGAACAAGGGTTTTGCACAATTTTTTAGGTTTTTGATACTCTATAAACATGAATGGATCCGGTTCATCTTGGGCCGAGTTCATGAAAAATTTATATGGTTGGACAAGCCCCACAAAATCACCAAGACAATCATTTAGGTCGTAATAGGATTATGTGCAACCAGAGAATTGTCATCCCTAAAAGATGTAAAGAATGACATCGTGACCAATGTGTCAGGGTCAAAATTTGAGAAACAAGCAATGACAATCAATGACATCCTGGAGCATAATATCAAGTTTGCATCAATGGTCATTGGGTAAAAAATCTATTATTCTAGAAGAGAAAATTCTATTTTCGGTAGTACCATTTACGCCGCATATGAGATGATGAGAGAGAATAAGAAATATGATCTTTTTGAATTGCTCTGAAATGAGCTTATCAAGAATATTAAGAAGATCAAAGAAAACAAGAAGCATCCTTTCAAGTTTGACACATTGTTTCTATGTCTATTTTTTTCCTTTGTACAAGAGGTTCCGAGTGTTGGTACAGTGCAATGAGCATTTGATAGACCTGTAGGAGTTCGAATCTGGGAACACCTATACAATTTTGGATACTCTAAGGTTTGGAACAAGAATCTATGTGGTTATTTCATGAACTTCTAGAAGGAAATGCATAATAGGGAAAGGATCCCTAAGTCTATTTTAGAGTTATATCAAGGCACCATTTTCTTCATGGTAGATATCGATCAATGTTTGATGGAAGCTATAGAGCCCCAAATTGTATGGATCATGCCTATGGGATATGAGGTCAAAGAATGAATTTTGGAACTATATGTACAACACGTGTTGAGAAAACTGATGGACCCCAATGAAGAAAGGTTTGGAACATATAAGGAGAAAATCCTAAGATTACATTAGTACATCAAGAAACCGGTGATTCAGAATCTAAGGTAAGGAAGGAAGTAGAGGCTCTTGTGGAAAGTATGGAGATATCAAAGGAAGCCATCGAAAAAGATAGAAAGGAAAATATTCTCTCCGTGTAGAAGACTATGAAGAAGGAATCAAAATTGGAGTGCCCAAGCCTAAGCAAAGGCAAGTCAGAAGAACAACTCCCTCCTCCGGTCCTAGAAAATGAGAAGGCAAGCCTAAATCTTTAATCAAGCCATCCGATGGTGAAAAGAAGAGGAAGCCAATCAAATTTGTGTTTGTGGATGAAGAAGAGATTGAGTCTTATGAAGTCATGAAGGAAGTGAAGGCCCAAACTCCAAAAGTCACCAAGATCCAAAAGGAGAAGCGTTTTGGTAGAACAAGATCTGGTAAGAAATCTAAAGCATCTGAGTTTAATGAGGTATTGAATCAAGGCACATTTACTATTGTTCCTCCTGTAACATTAGATGAGATTATCAATGAGGTAGTAAAGAATGGTAACTTGAAGCCACTATTAGAGTGGTATGACAATTTTGATGAATCTGGAAAGAGAACACTAGAAGAGGCTACTATAAAATACCTAAATCTATATAGTAAAGCTCTAATTGAATTAATGATAGTCATACCCAAGACACTGTATGATATTTTGGATGCTTGAAGGCAAAAAAATAATAAGGAAGATGAGAGACTGAAGGAATATGTGTTGGTTAACTTATGTTCAATTATTGATACAAAGGAGATAGATAGATTGCTTAAACTAGAAAAGAATGAATTCAAGAGTAAGAACAAGGTAAATAAAATCATGTTAGGAAAGATAGATGAAGTTACAAAGGAGATTGAAAATATTTTGACAAAATTTTTGTTAGATAATTAGTATGAGGTAAATAAGGCTGAAGGGAAAGAAGAAATTCATCTGGGAGAACATGACATGACATCTCAGGTCAATCCGGAAGCTGAGCAAACAATGGATGATAATTTTATCTTGGAAGTCCAGATAGTTGAGCATGTAGAGGTTAGTGTGAAAGATGAAGTTGGAAAAGAGGATGCAAGGAAAGAAAAGGAAGGAAAGGACAAGGTTGAGAATCTTGACGATACAAGGCTGTTGCAGTTGACCCTTTGGTTACTAATAAGAAAAAGAAAAAGAAAATTGAGGTCAAGGTTGAAGTCAAGTTTGAGGCAAAAGACACTGCTGAGATAGTAAAAGGAAAACAAGTAATTAATGATCCAGAGTTCATTCAAGGTCCAATTAACCTTGCCTCTCTATCCCCAATTCAAAAGCTTCAACTTGCATCATTTGCACAAGCCAAAGATAGTGAGGATATTTTGAAATCTCATACAGAGGATAGTATGTTTCGAGCCCTAGCAACCAGTGCTTTTGAAAAGTTGATGCCCTCATTCAAAAATGACACTTTAGATACTCCATCCGAGCAATTAAAGGGTTTGATTAATTTTGTAGATAAACATTTTGAGTCTTTTGAAAAGTCAGTTCAAGAGAAAGTCCAAAATGAATTTAATCCAAAGAGGATTCAAAATTTGAAAAGTATGATCACCAAAGATAGAGCTACATTAGGAGAGTGTGTGAAGAGCATGTACGATGCATTGTCTGAAGGTGGGAATTTGTATAAATCATGTCTATCCTTGAACAAGTTCATTGCAAATATTGAGAAGAAGTCTAAGGTGCATGAGAATGAGATTGAACGCATATAGCTAGTTGATTCCCTAACAACATCATTGAGTAGTCATGAGAATCAGGTAATATCTATACTTGAGAAAATTAGAAGCTTGAACCATGACCAAGAGAGAATAATTGGGAGAGTTGGTGAAACTAGAAGTCTCATTAGTCCTAAGCTGGATATTATGCTGAGTGCTCTCAAAGATACTCAAGATGCTTTGGCCAGCGATGATTCGAATGATGTAAATACAACAGACACACAAGATTATTTTCTTAGTGGGTTGATAACCCCGTTGGAGAATCTACAGAAAGGCTGGGATATCCACTTGGACTCATTGAAGAATCTTTATGTTGGTATCTTCAAATTTTTGTGAGTGTATAAGGACTCTGTGTACATAAGTAAATAATTTTTTTGATTTTCTAAAACCATACCTTTTCCATTGATGTCAAAGGGGAAGAATAGATGAGTAAAAAGTGTTGATCTTAGGGGGATAACTTTGATTCTTTGGAGTCCAACAGTAAGATTCTTGTTACAGTGTATATATTTTGGTTTTGGTCCAACACTTTAGTCATTTTTCACCAAGTGTTTCCATCAATGCCAAAGGGGGAGATTGTCGGCAAGAGACACTGCATTGATGATCAAATGTTGTCATTGATGGAAACTTGAGTCAAATATCTAGTCTATAGTTCATGATTCATTCATTTTGGAAGATTGATTGAGGTCTAGTGAGGCCTGGTGAGAAGAACAGGTTATCCAATAGAGTGTACAATGTTTTGGTTGGGAGATCATTTGTGTTGAGTATTTGGTGTCTCAGATCTTGGAGATGCATTATGGCTTTGTAATATGCCTTATTTCCGGTTCATGGTCCCTGGTGTCATGAATTGCGTAAGTTGGAAGATCCGGTAGACAATTTTATGGTAGAACAATGTTTTGCGGTGGTAACGTGTGAAGAATATTTGTGCAGATCATGTAGAATGATTTTAGCGGTTGTTTGTGTGTTCAAGGTTATTGAACCAACATATGGGAAGTGTGTGGACATCTTGTTTTTGTCTGCTTAGTTGTTTTTCGATCGGATTGAGCCGACTTGGGTAACATGTTTTATTTGTGTGTTATGTGGTTTTTGGGCCGACATGGAATTGATCTAATTTGATGTTGTAGATATATTAAATTGATTGATTTGATCATTTGGGAGATAGATGGTTGTGTGAGGTGTGTATGAGTGATTGTGTGTAGTTTCACATGCATGGTTGGAATATTGGTTCTTCGGTATAGTGCAAAATATTAGAACAGAGCAGAGCAAAGTATGATTGTGTGTTTTATGCTTAGCCAGAACTATATTCAGACATTTGTTGATGCTATTAAATAGTTCAAACCTTCTTGTAATAATTTGTAAACATTTTGTAAGGTAGTGAGCCTTCTGGATTGTAGCCCTTACTTGTAATTGAGTAGTGAGCTCTAGGCAGTGTGTCTTAATGCATTTGCATTCCCCTTATGTAATATTTTTATACTTCTAATAGAGTATATTAATATTGTGGGTTTGAATCCCACCATGATTTTTCCCTTAACCAGGTTTCCACATAAAATATCTTTGTGTTATGGTGTTGTTGATCTTGGCTTTGTGTTTCTGCACTTTACTTTTCTTCATTTTCATTAAGTGGTTGAAAGATCAGGATATTAAAGTTAAAAATTGCTGAACATTGATTCACCCCCCCTCTCAGTGTTCTCTTGATTCCAACAATTGGTATTAGAGATAAGTTCCTCAGAAGGAGCCTAACAACTTGAGGAAGATCCAAGAAGGTGTCCTAATGAATTCCAAATAACTTAGACAACAACTACATGTTGCACTTGATGATCTTGATCAGTCCAAAGCCAAAGTACGAGAATTGAAAACAAATCTCAAGGATGCTAAAAATTTCATTCAGACATTAAAGGAGCAACTGAGTAAGTCCAAGGAAAAGAGAAAGGAGCTTGTTGATTATCTTCAAGAGAAAGAAAGTCAAAGCATTGATGAAGAAGCCCTGAAGGAAAAGATAGAAGAATGTGACAAACTTGCTAGAGCTAATGCACTTCAGAAGAATGAAATGGAAGCCATTGTGATGAATGGATGGTAATGTCTGAATACTTTTCAATATTAGGACACTTGAAGATATCGTTGAAGAAATATTCATCCAATCTAATCAACTTCTTACTAGTGGTGTCCTTTGCACTCTTTCTAGCAGGATCAAAGTGACTTGCAACTGCCACAACAAATTTAGGATCTTGAGAAGACATGGGAAAAGTTGCAACTAAATAGATACCACTATTGATAGCACACTCCATTTATAGTATGAAGGAGGTTTCTCAATTCTCTTGAGAATATTAGTTAGGCCAACATGACCTATCTCAGTGTCCCTGATCTGGTCTTTACTTGATGAGACTGACGAAGGTGATAAGACTGGATGTGAGTCTTGCTTCTTTATCTTCATGGCCTTCTTGCTTGGAGATGCCTCTATCATTTACACAATAACAACACTATAATATGAGAAAAACTATGAGTACTAGAGAAGTACAATCAACCAACCATTTTGTTCATTTTGAATTGTACAATCTCCTGAAAGAGATGCATTTGATATTACTTGGGTTTCAAAAACCCTCCTTGTATCATGATAATTAAAAAAAAAATTGGGCCTATGAACCCAATTTACATGAGTGTGTTTGACATAATTCGGGTCTATAGGCCTGAATTACATTTTTGGGCAAAGTGTGGTTCACAGGTTTAATTTGGGTTCATAGCTTTGAATTGCACCTTTGGAAAGAATAAAAATAGGTGTAGGTCAGACTTATAGGTATGAACTATACTTATTGGGTGAAAATCAAAACCAGGTGTAGGTTGGACTTATAAATCCATCCTACACCTTAAAAAAAGTGAATCATAGTGTAAGGCAGGTTAATAAACTTGCCATACACTTAGGAAGCGAAAAAATCAAATCCTAGTGTAAGGCGAGTCTACAAACACACCATACACTAAGGTTATGGCACAAAGAATGCAAGGTGCATGGTGGAGTCGTAGACCTTCCATGCACCAAGTAAGAATTTCGATGTATGGCGAGCCTTTGGCCCCGCCATGCACTGCTCACACAAAAAGAGTGGCAAGATGGCAAGGGAGGTGGAGTGCGGGTTAGTGAACCCAAAATCCACCAAAGGAGATAATACAAAGCACTACAGAAAAGGGAGGAACACAATAGTGCTCAGGGTCTCAGACCCACCATGCACCATGTAACAACTTAAGGTGCATGATGGGCCTATGAACTTGCCTTGCACTGCTCAAAACACAACAATGATAAAGGGGAGGTGGAGTGTGAGTTAATGAACCTAAACTTCACCAAAGTTTTGTGTAGTTTGGGTTCACAACTCAGAATCCACCATGACTAGGGTGGCTCGAAACACTTAAAAAAAGGCTTGGTAACAATGTGATGCCACTCGGGTCCATCAATCCAAGTAGCACCATAAATGTGGTGTTGTTTGGGGCAATGAATATGAAGGACACCACAAATAGGGTATACTACTAAACAAGTTGAAATAAAAGAAATGCAAATGCATTTGGTCATGCTATCAAAAATAAAGATGAAGAACAAGGGTTTCAAACCCGATAAGATACATTAAAGGAAGAACAAAAGGTAAGAAGAACAAATCTCACCTGAAAAATGAGGAGCAACTCTGAGAAATCCAAAATTTAGTACTCTTGTTCCCACAAACTCAAACTAGCTTGAAATGAAAAATCAAAGTCAAAATGCAAAGAAAAAGGGTTTAAAATGAAAAGAAAGACTCTTAATCAAAATACAATAGAGCATAATTAATAACTCAAAGCTCCATAAATACATGCAAATCATGTTTGTAAACTCTATTTGCACTTGCCAAGGTGCATTTCAGGTTTACAAACCCGATTTGCATCTTAGGGCAAAAAGGGGACAAAGAGGTTATAAACCCGATCGACAACTTGAATTTTGATTTGGTGTAAGTCAGTTTTATGAGCCCGATTTGCTCCTAGAATTCACACTTAGTGAAAAATGAGAAAAAACTAAGTGACAATCACGCTTGTGATGACGAAGACATCTTGAAAAGCGTGCATAGAGATAAAAAGCCACAAACAGGCCAAAAATTTATGGGGTTACCTCAATTTAACCCAATGTTAAAATTGAGGATACCACATCATTAACATATTACATGCATATAACTAAAGAAGAGTAAGTATAAACACTAAATTATGAGAGTAATGAATAATCTAATCAATGCTAAATAAACGAAGCTAACTATAGGAGGATTGCACTACCTCAAGTGGCCCTTGCTTGAGGGATGAAACTACTTATCACAAAGTAATATGTACTTAGAAAGTCATCAATCATTCACTTTATTCATCTTCAATAGTACATAATGGATAGTAGTAACTTTTCTAATAATTAGAAATCTAGGAAGATCTAGTTTGTATCACATATGTGAAAGATCTCCCAAACTCTAGCAAAATCGAAAGTTATACATAGTGCTAGAGCCACCCCTAAATTTTGTTTCTTTGGTCTAAAACCTTGCAAATAAGATAAGTCTATTTATACCCTAAATACTTAGATTTTATCTTAGGTTTGTGTTATAATTTTGTGTTGACCTAATATAGGTCATCACCCACCTTTAAGTTAATAACTCTATTTTTGGCCTCATCTAAAACCAACCCTTTTGTCCTAGTGACTAGCTCATCATGCATATCTAATATTTCCCAAGCCTTGACATTATTATATAAAGTATTGTAGTCACACAAATCTGTCCAGCTTGATTAAATAAATATTTGCTATTTATTTGATTAAAAATCCACTAGCCATCAGTTAATTAAATTAATATTTAATTAATTCATCTCCAAACATTCTCCTATTAATTAAATAAATTATTCAATTTATTTTAATTAATTCATTAAATCAAATTCCAATCAATTAAATGAATAAATACTATTTATTTAATTTAATCCCCCTTTTCCTCTTTTAAATAAATTAAATTAAACATTTATTTAAATCATTATCCCCCCCACTTGCATTTTCCTACAAATGCAACTTGCACACATTTATTGGAATAAACTAATTTTATTTTAAATAAAAATCCTATTTTCCCTCACCCACCAAATCCAATTGCCAAATCTAATCCCCTTCTAGATTCTTCTAACCCTTTCCTAATTAGCCTAATCCATCCCCTAATTATTGTCACATTCATAAGCAAAATGAAGTCACTTCTCAAAGACTTCAAGTCTTTGAAAAGCATTTAATGCTTTGTGTGTTCAACAAATTATCCCCCAAAGTCTTCAAAGACCACTAATGGCTCTTACATGACCATTTATGGCTCTTACATAACCATTTATGGTTATTTCAAACTTGTCCCCCCAAGCATTTATTGCTTTGACCATATTTATCCTTCTTGCATTTGCACAAGAGTTTATCCATTGGATAAAAGCTTTATTCTTTGAATAAAGAGTTTATTCATTCAACTAACCTTGACTTTAACTCCCAAGGTCATATCAAGCATTTAATGCTTATTCCCTCACCTCTCAACCTATCTCACATTGACACTTGTCATCCTGAGATTGGGTTGAAAGCCCTCACATGGATTTGAAATCATTCAATCCTGACCCTTGTTGATATTGCTCAATCTCAACCATCCATTGCTCCATTTTTCCTATAAATAGAACCCATTTCTTCATAATCCAGATCCTGAAAACTTGTATGCATTTAACCTATAGGCATTTTAGAGAGCATTTAGCATAGCAAACTAAAATCTTGTTATTTTGGTTAAAATCAATCATTTCAATAGCATCTAGTATTTTAGCTTTTCATTTTACATTTGGAGCACAAATACTCAAATCTCAATCCTCCATAAGCATCCATAGTGCAAAAAGCTGCTGAGAGCTACACTATTTTGGAACTTGGAGAGGAGAGGAATAAGGGAGAAGAAGCTAAGAGCATGCTAAGAGGCATTTGGAGATGCCTTATTATCTTTGTTTCATTTGTTAGATATATTAGCATGATTTTAGTATCTCTTTTGATATGCTTGTTTAGATTAGTTTTTGATTGACTAACACTAACGATTTTCTTGTGTCTTGTGTTGTTTGTCATTTGCTAACCTTGTCCATTTAGTAGAGCATCAAGTATAAATCAATGGTTGTCACTTTATCGCAAGATCTAGATCTATCTGAGTCACCTTGATGTGCTAGTCATCAATCTTTGTACATTGGGACCTGAGTCATTGGTCAACAAGGCAAAAGTGTTCATCTTTGATTGGAATGCAAGAGCATTGTATCAGAAAGATTTGAGTGAATATTATTTATGCTTCTGCATTGAAGTGACATGTGGAAGGTTAGCCCATCCAAGTAAGCAAAGGATCAAGCTTAGGGTAAGAGTGCATGGGCAATGGTGTGGGCCCCAACATGACTTGTTTTGTTGCCCTATCATAAAAAATAGATTCTAGATAAAAAAGCACATAGTAAGGTGCCAAATATGATTGGTCTACATCACATTCAAGTGTGTCAAATTATTTTTGAATTTGATGAATTCACTCTAATAATTTTTCCTTGTTCCAAACACAACAACTATCAACATTTGATGTTAAGAACGACTACCTTCTGGTTGATTGATCGAAGTATCACACAATAATGGGAATTTGATGGAATTAGATCAATTTTTTTCCCATTTATCATAATTAATACATGATTGTGACCATTTATCCAAGCACAATTTGTTGCAATCAATATTTTCATATGAATTGAGCTCTCTACAACAAAAATTAAAGAAGTAGGATTTACGATCACAAAACATCTGTAAGTGCAAAAGTGATAATGTAATGTTGGGAAATAGGGTTCACAAGTTTATGCATGCAAACTAGGAATTAAAAACTATCTCCAATTATTACATTTAGAAGGAGAATGGAGCCACTTGATTCAATCTCAAATTTGATTGAATAAGAATGAGTACAAGGTGAATTCAATACTCCTTGAATTGACTAGAAAATGAGCTATGGAAATATGTAAATTGAATGCAATATCTAGGGATAAAGATATGGAATTGAAAATTATCAACATGTATAGAGAGTCTTGAATCATATATGGAGACACAAATACAGATCTAGAAATAGGAAGCAAAGAAGAATCCGTGTCTAAAATTTGTACTCAAAAATGCTAGACAATGATGCTTAGGGTGACCTTGTCGTCAAAATGTAAGATGCAAATAATAGATATAATTTTGAGATTGGGATGTTGTTATGAGTGTTTCCATGAAGTTTCATAAAAAAAGTGTCAAACAATGGTGTATTGGGTGACCTTTTCCTCTGATTTTTACCTCTGCAAAAGTTGGTTTTGTACACCTTTGTCTTCTTTTCCCAAATTTGTTATTATTATCTTATAAATTTTTCATGCACACACAATATAAGGAAAATCATGTTTGTTGTCAAAAAGGATTGCACCCGTGAAGCTAAGTATGAAACTCAACAATCCTGTGAAATATGGGAATACTTTTAGGTTGTGGGAACCTATATTGAAAGTAGACCTCTAGATTATAGGCTGGCTTCCTATATGATGAACTTCCTGCAAATGAATTTGTGATGGGAAAATGGATATAAGGATGTGTGAATTGAAAAACTATCCTAGGAGGTGATGAACCAAATGCTCTATTTGAGATCTGCAACCTGTTTAACTCACAAAAAAACTTCTACAAATAACCAGAGGGTATTTCAGAACTCAATTAAACATGTGATGCATAAATATTTCCTAGAAGTTGATTTTAACACTTGCTTGAAGGAAAACAATAGGTTTTCACAACTACAAGCTATAAAAAATAACTAACACAACCTAAAACCTGCAATCACCATGTATCTCCTTAAACTGAATGCTGATTAAATGAGACAAATTTGAGGATATAAATCATAAAAAATCATCAGATCATTCATTCATCAAATAACACAAAAAGTATTAAGAAGGAATTTGCTATTTTATTGAAAATTGAAAGAGTGTTGCTGTTAGAAACTCAAAAAATTGAGTTACAAAAAATCTCTCTGTGCCAAGAGAAAAAAGATAAAAATCAAGAACTAAGGACAAGGACAAACCCCTTTTTTCTTATAATACCATAAAGGCATGCAAAAATGAGCTCAAAAAGCGAAAGTCACAACTAACTAAAGGTGAGAAAAAGCAAAAGAATGCTTCTCCTGAGAAAAAATAAAAAACCCTAAAAAATAGGAAGCAAAAATGGAGTATTTCATGCATTCATGCTTTGAAAGTCTGTCTGATTGTCCACTTGACTCAAGTGGACTCAAAAATAGGTCCTTAATTGATTAAAATCAAAAGAAAAACCCTTATTACACGCGTGCCTAAAAATATCTCAAAAACTCCTCCTTTTTGCAACATTACTTTTTTATTGTTTTGCCTTTTTTGAAATAATTTTAATTTATCCTTATTTACAACAATTAATAAAATTATTTAAATAAAGCTATATTAAGTTACTTCAAAAAGAGAATTAATATAACTTTATTAAAAAACAAATAATACAATTGCTTTTGAATAAAGCTACATTGAAGGCAAAACAATAAAATAAAGAAATAAAGCATTCTTTTAAAATCTTTATTCTTATTAAACCCCCTTTATTTTAGCTCGAGGATTCTATACATGGCACAAGTCAATGAATTCAAAGTCATGACCCCGACTAAGAATAACACGAGTTGAATAAAATAGAAAGCCCACCATTAATTCAAATTAGGGCATGTACAAAGAGAAGCAAAAACCCTAAAAAAATGCGCTCATTTTATTTTTGTCTTCTTGGATAAGACTCTTTGCTACAACTAACATGCGTGTACTCTAAGTTCAAACTAGAGCTAGAGCTTTCTTTGTATGAACTGGGACTTCTGTGTATGGTAGGTTGCCTTACATTTTTCTCTTTTATGCCATTATCTATTTGGAAGGAGGAAACACTACATAAGTTTTTCTTTTTTGGCATGCTTCTATTTTTGGGTTTTTAATTTGAAACTCTTTCATGTTATGCATGATCTGTGCGAACTCAGGTTGTATTAATCTATATTTTGTATTCACCATGCTTTCATGAAGAGAAACAAAAATCCCTAATATGGTTTGCAATTTGATGTATGCACTATCCACATTCATTTTAATATCATTGTGCTCTATAGCTGTATGACTTGTGTGGCTACCTTGAACTGCATCACTATCCTAAAATTCACATATGCTGTGTGAGCTGCACTCTACGACTGATACCAGGTTCTCATACCATGACTATCTTCTTGATATGATGTAACCTTCTTACTCCTTTGTCACTTCACATGGTTATGATAATGCTTCTAAAGTTGTAATATAAGCTTATGAAGTTATCAATTGACCTCTTATATGTTAGGTCCTGGAGACAACTGAGAGGGGGGGGGGGGGTGAATCAATTGTCTAATAAATTCAAACCAAAAACCAATTAACCAACTTAATGCTTAAAATCGGTAAACCAGTTAAGTGTACCGGTAGACAGTGTTATCAGTAAATTGCTATACCGGTAAAGATTAATGCATGAAACATAAACATAAAGTCATCCACAACACATAACACCAATATTTGTATGTGGAAACCCTGTAAGGGGAAAAACCATGGTGGGAAACCTTACCCACAATCAGATGATACTACTGTAGATAGTAAGTGTACATAAATGGGGTCTGCACATGCAGAAAGGCCAACAGCCCAGAGCTCACTGCTCAATCACAAAATGGGAGTCACACTGACTACAGTTGGATGGTTAAATCCAATAAGAATGTATTGCACAAAATAGCATCTTCATATGCTGGATTTAGTACCGGTGTAATGTTGATATGCTTCTACAAAAACCTAACTTCACCTTCAAATGATGTCTTCATGTATACCTCTGCTTGATCTCGCATATACCTTTACTCAATTCTTTTTTGCATTCCACATTTGATGTTACAAATAAGATCTTACATTTATACCATACGCTAAGACCGATTTTAGTAGGTCGGCTCTACAAGATATTACAATAAAATATTTTTCATACAATATAATATTCGATGCAATAACTGATTAAACATGTCGGCTAAATGCATTTACATCAATAATAAATCATCTCCATAGTGTGCCATGCTGATCTGGAAAAGATAAACCTGTCGGTGTAACCTTAGATAACCCTGGACCTATTTGCTGGTAAAAGCAAATATGCAAATATGAATATACCAATGATTAATTCTTCAAAACAAAGTGTCCACATGATGTCTTCAACATTACCAAGTGTCTTCCATATCATTCCAGGTGCCGGTGAACATTATATCCTACTGGTGAACCATATACCAGTAACTGTTGAACAATTTACTTGCTTGCCAGTGAATGTTGCTAGATCTCCAAAGTGCTTGTTTTCAGTACGTGTTGACATCAATGAAAAACCATACCAAAATACCAACAATCTCCCCCTTTGGAATTGATGACAACACAAGATGGAAAAACCATCAAAGTGCCAAAACAGAAATGCCAAATACCAAAAACCAACAATCTCCATTTCTCCCCCTACGAGCAACATGTGTTTATCCAAAGATTTATTTTCAATACCAATCTCTCCTCAAAAGATAATGTGTTTTTCCATAGATATCTCTCCCCCTTTGACATCAAATGCCAAAGCTACAAAATTCAAGTTCATACAAAATACCAACTACTCCCCCTGAGAAGTAGCTTCCTCATCAAATACCGAAATAAAAGATTTGTCTTTTTAATTCTACCGGTTGATGACAATCATCAACTGTCTAAGTCTCTACCAGTGGTGGTATGAATCCAAGCTGATCTCTGAGCTATTCAAAAGTCTCCTTAGGCAAAGGTTTTGTGAAAATATCTGCAAGTTGTTCTTTAGTATTCACATAAACCAGTTTTATCTCCTTTTCTTCAACTTTTTCCCTTAGAAAATTCAGCTTGATAGAAACATGTTTTGTTTTAGAATGTAATATCGGATTCTTAGATATATCAATTTCTACAGTGTTATCACAGTATATAGTAATGGGTTCCTTGCATTTTACCTTTATGTCTTTCAACATTAGCTTAAGCCATAATACCTATGTATAGTTAGTTGCTACTGCAACATATTCTGATTCTGTTGTTGATAAAGATGTACAACTTTGTTTCTTACTCAACCAAGAAACTAATCTCTTTCCAAGAAAGAATGCTCCTCCAGTGGTGCTCTTTCTATCATCTACATCTCCTGCCCAATTTGCATCTGTGTATGCACATAGGTCAAAATTTTCATCTTTAGGATACCATAATCCAAGATTTGCTGTGCCTTGTAAGTACCGAAAAATCCTTTTTACTGCTGATTCATAATTTTCCCTAGGATTACTTTGAAATCTAGAAATAATACATATTGCATTCATAATTTCAGGCTTGGTTTGTGTCAAATACAGTAAACCTCCTTTCATAGATTTGTATCTAGTTGGATTAACAGGTGTAGATTCATCCCTTTGAGATAATTTGTGATTTGTAATCATAGGTGTGCTTACCAGTTTAGAGTTTTCCATCCCAAATTTCTTTAGTAATTCTTTCAAGTACTTGGATTGACTTAGAAATATACCTTTGTCAGTATGAGAAATCTACAAACCTAAAAAGAATTTTATTTCTCCAATCATAGACATTTCAAATTCTTGCTGCATTTTAATAGAAAATTCCTTACATAATCCATCTTCTCCTCCAAAGATTATATCATCAACAAATAATTCAATAATCAAGATGTGATTATTAGTTATTTTGTAATATAAATTGCTATCTACATTTCCTTTAGTAAAACCAGTCTTTAAAAGATACTTATCCAACCTTGCATACCAAGCTCTTGGGGCTTGTTTAAATCCATACAGAGCTTTTCTTAACTTGCAAACCATATCATTGTCATCTGTCAAAGAAAATCCATTAGGTTGTTCAATATATACTTCTTCTTCAAGATCTATATTCAAAAATGCGCATTTAATATCCATTTGATAAACTTTGTAGTCCTTGTGAGCTCCAAAAGTCAAGAATAATCTAATTGCCTCAATTTTGGCTACCGGTGCAAAGGTTTCATGTAATCAACTCCTTCTTTCTGAGAATATCCCTTACACACTAGTCTTGCTTTATTTCTAACAACCTTACCATCTTCATTAAGTTTGTTTCTAAATACCCATTTGGTTCCAATTACATTTTTATCTTTAGGCTGGGGAACTAATGTCCAAGTATTATTTTTCTCAATTTGTCCTAATTCTTCTTCCATAACTTTAATCCAAAATTTATCTTTACATGCCTCATTGATAGATGATGGTTCAATTTGAGAAATAAGACATACCTCTTCATTTGCCAATCTTCCTCTTGTCATAACTCCTTTAAATTTGTTTCCAATTATCTGATCTTCAGAATGATTCAATCTTACATACCCAGGTGTCTTAGTTTGCTGTTGTTCTTCAATTACTGTGGAATCCTCTGATGATACCGGGGTAACTGGATCTTCATTCTGTACCAGTGGATTCAGTATAGGTTCATTTGTCACAATTTCTATTGCCAGTTCAGAGTCTATATACCTTGAAGTTCCTCTGAGTTGTTCATCAATCTTTACATTTGTACTCTCAACAATTTTCTACAATCTTTTATTAAAACATCTATATGTCTTGCTCTTAGATGAATAACCAAGAAATATTCCTTCATAACTTCTAGGATCAAATTTTCCAATATACTCATCTCTTCTAATATAACATTTACTTCAAAAAATTCTAAAATACTTAAGAGTAGGAGTATTACCAAACCATAGTTCATGAGGGGTCTTACCAGTTTCACCTTTGATGTGAACTTTTTTGAATGTATAGATAGCAGTGCTAACTGCCTCTCTCCAATACACATGTGGTAGATTTGCTTCTAATAACATACTTCTTGCTACATCCAAGATAGTTCTGTTTTTCCTTTCAACAACTCCATTCTGCTGTGGTGTCCGAGGTGCAGATAAATGTCTTTTGATTCCATTCACTTCACATAATATATTAAAGTCATTAGATGTGAATTCTCCTCCTTGATCTAATCTTAAACATTTGATTTTCTTACCGATTTAATTTTCAACCATTGCTTTGAATAGTTTGAATTTTCCAAGTGGTTCTGATTTTTCTCTGAGAAAAGTAACCCAACACATTCTAGAATAATCATCAATATTTAGCATGTAATATCTATCACCTTGTAAGCTTATAGTTCTAGTTGGACCACATAAATCAGTGTGAATTAAATCAAGAGCATTATTGGATTTTTCTGGAATACTTTTGAAACTAGCTTTAACTTGTTTTCCAAATTGACATTCCTTGCAAATTGTATTATGAGGTTTCACAATTTTAGGTAGATCTCTAACTGCCTTAGAAGTACTGATTTTTACCATGGAATCAAAGTTTACATGACATAGTCTCTTATGCCATAACCAACTTTCATCTATATGTGCAATTAAGCATGCCTTTTCACTGTTATTCAAATGAAAGATATTGCCTCTAGTCTGATTACCGGTTGCAATTTCCAAACCATTTCTATTCATGATTTTGCATTTTCCATTTTTAAATTGTAACTGAAATCCCTTCTCAACTAATTGACCAACACTTAAAAGATTATGCTTTAATCCTTCAACATAGTAGACATTGTTATTGTTATGCTTACCATCAAGAGATATTGAACCCTTACCTTTGATTGAACAAGCTTGGTCATCTCCAAATCTTACTAAACCTCCATTGTATTCTTGAAAGTTCAAGAATTTACCTTTGTCTCCAGTCATATGATGTGAGCATCTTGAATCAATGATCCATTCATCCTTTGCTTCAACTTTAGCTGCTAGGGCTTGTTCTACCGGTTGAGCAGTAGGTACTAGTTGATCTTCTATTATAGCAACAAAAACCCATCCATTGTCTGCTGGGTCCTCATCAGAATCATCAGTCACACCTTCATCAGCAATGTAACAAGATTTGTCTTTGTTCTTCTTAAATCTGTATCTCTGATATTCAGGATTAGGCTTGTATGTTCTTCTAGCTTCTTCTCTTAGTCTAGCATGTCTATCAGGGCATCTTGAAGCCATATGACCAATTTTATTGCAGTTAAAACATTTAATGGGTGCTTTACCTTCATACTTACTTCCAATTATACCTTCTGGCATTTTTCTTGCAAATAGTGCTTCAAGTTTTTCAAGTTTTTCATTCTCCTTTCTGGATTCTTCAAGTTCTCTTGCATAAAAGGCTCTCCAGTCTGATTTGTCAAATGTTGGAGTAGATGATGTTGATACTTTAGAGGCCAAATCTTTCTTTATAGTAGCAACATGACCAAATTCCTCAATTTCAAAGGCTGAAAGTTTTCCAATCAATGTATCCTTAGTTACTGATGTATTAGGCATTTTTCTTAACTCATTTATAGCAGTAACCTTCATTTTATATGCCGGTGGCAAACCTCTTAAGATTTTTGAAACAATTTCATCCTCACTCAAAGTTCCTCCACAACATTTAATACCCAGAACAATTTCATTTACTCTTTCCATAAAAGCAGAAATCCTTTCATCTTCTTCCATTTTCAGATGTTCATACCTGACTCGGAAGCTTTCAAGTTTTGCAATTTTGACTGTGGAATCTCCTTCATTCAGTGTTTCCAAGTGATCCCAAATAGCTTTAGTAGTAGATCTATCTGATAATCCCATGATTTGTTGATCTGATAATGCGCTCAAAAGTGCTTCTCTTGCTTTGCAATCATTCTCTTCTTCTTTAGCTAAGGTAGTTGGAGCAGTCTGACCAGCTATAGCAGCAGTATAACCATTCTTTGTAACTTCCCAGATGTCTTACCGATGCAATTCAGATGTGTTTCCATCCCGATCTTCCATATCCCATAGTTGGTTCCATCAAGTTTAGGACTGTCCTTCCTGAAATAATTCGTAGACATTGGATCTCCTCAAGTTGTTAAACTTCTGCAAAAAGAGGACTAGACTCTGATACCAATTGTTAGGTCCCGAAGACAACTGAGAGGGGGGGGGGGTGAGTCAATTGTCTAATAAATTCAAACCAAAAACCAATTAACCAACTTAATGCTTAATACCGGTAAACCAGTTAAGTGTACCGGTAGACAGTGTTATTGGTAAATTGCTATACCGGTAAAGATTAATGCATGAAACATAAACATAAAGTCATCCACAACACATAACACCAATATTTGTATGTGGAAACCCTGTAAGGCGAAAAAACATGGTGGGAAACCTTACCCACAATCAGATGATACTACTGCATATAGTAAGCGTACATAAATGGGGTTTGCACATGCAGAAAGGCCAACAACCTAGAGCTCACTGCTCAATCACAAAATGGGAGTCACACTAACTACAGTTGGATGGTTAAATCCAATAAGAATGTACTACACAAAATATCATCTTCATATGCTGGATTCAGTACTGGTGTAATGCTGATATGCTTCTACAAAAACCTAACTTCACCTTCAAATGATGTCTTCATGTATACCTCTGCTTGATCTCGCATATACCTTTACTCAATTCTTTTTCGCATTCCACATTTGATCTTACAAATAAGATGTTACAAATAAGATCTTACATTTATACCATACCCTAAGACCAATTTTAGTAGGTCGACTCTACAAGATATTACAATAAAACATTTTTCATACAATACAATATCCGATGCAATAACCGATTAAACATGTCGGCTAAATGCATTTACATCAATAATAAATCATCTCCATAGCATGCCATGCTGATCTGGAAAAGAAAAACCTGCCGGTGTAACCCTAGATAACCCTGGACCTATTTGCCAGTAAAAGAAAATATGCAAATATGAATATACCAATGATTAATTCTTCAAACCAAAGTGTCCACATGATGTCTTCGACATTACCAAGTGTCTTCCATATCATTCCAGGTGCCGGTGAACATTATATCCTACCAGTGAACCATATACCAGTAACTGTTGCACAATTTACTTGCTTGCCGGTGAATGTTGCTGGATCTCCAAATTGCTTGTTTTTAGTAGGTGTTGACATCAATGACAAAACCATACCAAACCCCTTTCTAATCCTATTATTTCAATTAAATCCTATTATCCCTCCATCCACTTGCAAAATCCCAAACCCCTTTCTAATCCCTTCTAGAATCTTCTAAACACTTCTAATTAACCTAACCCTCCTCTAAATTTTGTCACATCCCTAAGCAAAGGGAAGTCACTTCTCAAATGGCTCAAAGTCTTTGATAAAAAGGTTTTCAACTTTCAACCACCAAAACCCTTAAAGTCTTTGAAAACCATTGAAGGCTTCCAACCTTCAACCACTTAATCCCCAAAGTCTCCAATAACCATTAATGGTTAATTCAAACCCTCCCACATGGTTAAAACATTTGTTTTGACTCAACCTCTATCCAACCCAAGGGTCTCATCAGGCCATTAATGCTTTGACCATGATTAGGTCTTAATCATTTGCACAAAGGTTTATCCTTGGATTAACTCTTAATCCAGTGGGTAAGCCTAACTTGGACTTGACCCTTAGCCTTTAGATAACCATGAGGTCTTCTCAGGCCTTTAATGCCTCCAACCTCTTCTCTCAACCCAACCCTATGTTGACACTTGTCACCATTTCATTGGTGCCAATTGTGCACATGGATCCCCAACTTTCAAACCTGGCCCTTGATTAAACCTTTCAATCTTGACCATCCATTGCCCTGTTTATGCTATAAATAGAGCTCTCATTCCTCCATTCATGACAATCATCCTTCAAATTTGTAGCATCACACTAATGCTCAAATACATTCAAGCTTTCTAATTTCATATATGCTCATCATTTAGTCTCTCTTAAATCAGGAATTAGACTAAGTAGGCATGTTCAGAATAATTTCTTTATCACTTTAGTTCAATCATAGACTAAATATAGTATGCTAGGATAGTATTCATACTAATCTTGTCATCTTATCATCTAGTTTATTTCATTGCTAAGATCATATATAGCTTAACATCCATTTCATACTAAAATATATCAAAACATCCCTCGTTCTTACATTTGCCATCCCTAAACCATTTTGCTCAGTAATCTGAGAGCAAAAACATTGGTTTGAGGGACATTGTGAGATAGAGAACCATGGGACCCACCTTGGGAAGCTGAGTAATACATCGTTACTCCATATCTTGCATCAAGAAGTCCTGTGTGTGTGTGTGGACTAGTATTTAACTATATTTTCATATATTAATTTTTATCAGCCCACTTTTCCCGCATATATTTCTGGCGCCCACCGTGGGGCCCGACCCCAAATAACAAATCAGTTTTTCAAATTAATGACTTTTGCAGGTCTGTGGGAAACAGGAATTGGCGCGTCGGAAACATTCCTTAGCGCATCCGCCTAACAGTCTAGCGCTTCTAGCCTACTGTTTAGCACGTGAGGTCTCTGCTATAGCACGTAAAGTCATTCCTTTAGTGCATGACTTTGTTAAAATTTTTTTTTCTGTAGGTCTCAACGCTGGCAAAACATAGAGTAGCGCATCAAGTGAATAGAATAGCACACCCGATACACAGTTTAGCACTTGTAGTCCATCATTCAGCGCATGCGGTTCAAAAATTAGCACATCAAATTCAAATTTTTCCTACAGGTCCAAACAGAACGACAGAATATCACTTTCAACGCACAGAGTAGCGCATTTAGAGAACAGAGTAGCGCATTAGTGCTTTATTTTAGCGCATCAAACATATATTTTAGCGCATACAGTCTGTTCTGTAGCGCATCAAAAACCGAAGTAATAAAAATAATTGTTGTAACCGAAAGTTCGAGATTAGACTTGTAGAAGTCCACCGAGGTATCTAACTGTTTATTTTGTAGGTCTCTAACAATTTCATTGCAGATAGGAGCTTCATCTTCAGATTAGAATAGTTAGATTTTTACTATCCTATCTAGGATAGTTTAAAATTTGATTTTCTTTTCTTATAAAATTGAACTCACCTTGTTTTTGGGCTATAAAAAGAACCACTATCAAAAAAATTTCTTGTTTTCATAGGAGAAAACCTATTTTTTGGCTGTAAAAAGAACAAAACAAAAATTCCTTTTTGCAAAAATAGAGCTATAAAAAGAATCTCACCATCCTTTGGTGTATAAAAGGATCCATCTTCAATTTTTGAACCAAGGAAAGAACCTCACCTCAAAAGCTTTGTTGCAATCAAAAGAGGGAAGTTAATCCCCTTTTCCAATTTTTTTTTGTTGACCAAATCGAACCTTTTGCTTTGTTGACCTGGTTATTTCCTTAGATTAAAAAATCATTTCTTTAAGGAACTAAAAGGAACACCATGCTTTTCTTGGAGCAACATCTCCTAGTAGAGGTTAGTAAATCACTGAATTGAAGGTTTAAAATTTTTTTTTGATTGCTCTGTCTCGAAAGTGGAAGGAATATGCTCTCCCCTTAACTGGGTGATCAAAAATCCAGACCACTCTTACAGCTTTCAATAATTCAAGCATTTACATCCTTTAGCAGACCTGCCTTCCCGAGGAGTTGCAATCAACTCTTAAAGCCATTTATGGCCGGTGTGAAGGGAATGACCTAAGTGGGGAACGACTTTGACGCCAAGAATTCAACCCACTATAATCAAATGTGGAAAGTGACGAAAGTCCTTTTCAATGGTTGCACGCAGCGATTAGCCTTCCCCCAGTATCGTTGAGATACGTAAAGCCTTTGTTCTAAAGGTTGGGAAGCCTTCTGAGGGAGTTTATCACTGACGAGCGAACGGGAAGCCTGATTACGAACCATAGAATTAGAAGCTTTGAACTGAGTCAGTAAACAAACATTTATAACATCATAGTGCAAGGGTGGGGAAGAATCCACCCCCAAGATTACTCACCATATATCTCCCAAGATACCTACTCAACTGTGAAGCAATTCACTTTGAGTTAATTTCTGGCAAAAAGCAAAAAAATGGGCGCCTTCTAGGGGGTGACACGACTGTTTGAGCTGACGGAGTATCGAGACTAGTGGGCTATGATGTTATTTATGACCCTTGAATAAAGAGTCTTTCTGAAGTGTATTACTTGTATCCAAACCTGTTAAAACATTGGGGATTTGAACACATCCTCGCAGATCATACACTTTTTGTTAGATTAGGAAAAATGGTTGTACTTTTTGTGCCATGCTTGCATTTATTACTTCAGAAAATCGTCCATCGCACTTGAAAATTTCTCAACAAAAATAAAAAACCTCAAGAGATCACCCAAACGGAAAAATCAGGGCAGTTCAGCGCATAAGAATAACATCTTAGCGCGTGGAAGACTTTTGTTAGCACATCCAAACTTTAAATTAGTACGTGAAGTTAAAACAGTAGCATTTTATCATTAGGCAAAACAGTATACAATCCTTTAGCGCATCAGAAACACATTCTAGTGCGTGGCAGAAACATCTTAGCGCGTAGGTTCCAATAATTAGCGCATAAAGTCAAACAGTTAGCGCGTATCAGGCTCAGTATAGCACGTAGCTTTTCCAAGCAAATTCCACAACAATTTTCAACAGTCCTAACTTTAGCGCGTAGAAGAAATAGCTTAGCGCGTGGCATAGAAACATTAGCGCATGCAGTCTAGAAGTTAGCGCTTAGAAGACCTAGGATAGCGCATAAACTTTTCAACTGTTAGACCACCATTTTCACAAAATCCAAACTTTAGCGCGTGTCTAGGGGCAGATTAGCACGTGGGCCCATTATTTTAGCGCATCAAGAAAAATCAGTAGCGCATGTAGACTCTGTTTTAGCGCATGATTCAAAACATGAAAACAGAGAGCAAAAACCGTGAAAAATTTGAAAATTTCAAAAACATTTTTTAGAAGCCTTTTTCATCAAAAAACCATTTTTCATCAAACCAGAGTGACAAACGAACCACTAAAACTATTTCTTGAGCTCAATTTGTGTTAAAACCAAATTTGTCAGAATCCTAAACAAATGCACAATAGAGGACATCTCTCCTATCATAATCCAGAAAATTTCATCATCAGTATCAACAAAATCCTTTACCATCTTACGAATTTCTATCTCAAAACACTTGTTTAAAATTCTCAAATCGTCAAAACTAGTTTCCAGATCGGGAAGCTTTTATCCATATCATTTGACACGCTTTATCGTGAAGGGACATCTAAACCTTCACTCTGATAAAGTAAGATTTGAAATTTTCCAAAACAAGAATCAACTGAATCGAAACAAATCAAAGGAAATCATTGATCACTCATGCATGACTAATCCCCTTATTCTGAGAAGAAAGAACCTCTATCGTAACATCACGTTGAAGAAACAACAAACTAGTTTTTCCAAATTCATCAAGAGAAATAAGTTTTTATACATCAATCGTCAACTCTTCAAATCTCATCGGGTATTCCTTCATCACGTCAAAAAGTATATCCAAAACAAATCTAGCGAATTTGACAAGGAACCCTTGAAGACAAGAGCATACTATCAAAAGTCTGCTTTTAATCAAACCATAAACCACAGTGGAAAGATCAATCCAGCATTCTTGCCTGACAAGTGCATCACATATAACACATCTCGATCAGAACCACCAACACCTGAGCAACACATCGAAGAGGCTTTTGTCCCTTTCATCACTGAAAGCTTCTACTAAAATGCCTGTTACTCGCTCTCAAAGTAACAAACAAAGCGAGACACCCGCTGAGTCAAGTATGAATCGAAGATTATCAAATCCTTTTGAAGTTCCACCTGTAGAAGAACTTGAAATTACTGAAGCCCTTCTTCGGGAATGTCAAGTAAATCCTTCCTTCCAAAAACTTGTAGAAAAGCTCATGGAAAATGACAAGGAAAAATATCTGCTCATGCTTACAAGCAAAGGCGTTAAACTTCCTGAAGATTTCGACCCAAACATTTTTCAAACCGGATCTCGGCAATATGCATATCAAGAACAACACAGAGAAGAAGAAACTTGCATACCTGAACAACATAACTTTGAGCAACACATTCCAGAACAACGCATACTAGAAATGCGTATACCTGAGCTAGAAACACCAGAGCAACATATACCATTTACCACACCTTTTCAGTTGAGAACTAATACAAGGCAATAACTTTTTCCTCGACAAGACAATATACCTTTGGCAGCCCTTACTCAACAAATGCAAATGTTGCAAAGGCAAATACAGGATATGCAACAAGGGACAACAGTGCGTTACTCTTTAAACGAAATCTGTCCTTATCCATTTGACAGAAGCTTGAATATGGTGCCTTTTCCTCCAAACTCGGATGTTCCCAAATTTGATAAATACGATGGGAAAAGTGATCCCCGGGATCATGTTCGATAATTTTGCACACTAAGCCTTGAATTTGCTCATGATGACACCTATTTGATGAGGTTATTCCCCAGAAGCTTGGGAGGGCAAACCATGGAATGGTTATCTAAAATTTCACCACCTATTAGATCATTTGATGAATTGGTTAACAAATTCATCACTCACTATTCCTACAACATTCAACATGCCATAACCATGCTAGATGTTTGCAACACCAAACAAAAGAACAATGAAACATTCATGGCGTTCCTTCAACACTGGCAACGCATGGTCTCCAGATATCCTTGAGATATTCCTGAAAAGGAGAAAATGGAAATCTTCATCGATAACCTGAATGGCGAAATGAGTTACAGACTAAAACTTCAATGCATACCATCTTTCGCTAAATTGATTGAAAATGGCATTCAAGTAGAGGAAGCCTGTGTCAAAAAGGGAACACTCAAATTCTACAAGGAAGGAACAAACTCATCAAATTACAATAATCAGAACAACACCAACCTTGACAAATCTCGATTTTGGACTTGAAACAAAAATGAAGGCAACAACAAATCACATGATCCTAAATCAAAGCAGCCAGTACTTGCATTATCTGGAAATCCTCAGAACATGAAAAATCTTAAAAATGCTACCCCCAGTACTAACACATATGCACAAAACACTGATCAAGGACAACTCAATACAAACAACACCAACGATACTCAAAACAAAAACATGAATCCAGGACCTAACAACAATTCATGCAACAACATGAACAATTTCCAAAAGCGTATCTTCACACCCCTAGGACAATCTTTAGAATCAGCATTCAGAGAGCTTTTGGCAAACAAGATTCTGTCTCTACCTCCAATCAACAATTATGAACCCCCAATCAAGCCACCTTGGTGGAATGATTCACACTATTGTGATTTCCATTGCAACAAGGGTCATAGAACAAATGAATGCATGAGATTAAAACACATAGTCCAGGACATGATTGATCGAGGTGACTTAACGGTGGATGGTCTCAAAACAAATGGTGATCATGGAGCCTTCAAAAATCCTCTCCCAAATTACAACAAAGATGGAGCGTCAACTTCAGATGATACACGCGGCGCTCGTATTAATCACATCTACAACAACACCATCAACCACATATCAGCTGAAGATCATCAAGTAAATGTCATCACCATCCGAGATCAGCGTGATCATGAATTTGTCAATGTAACGACCCGAACTCAGAAATATGTCTTGAAAGGACATACTGCACCTGCAACTACCACACCAAAAATCCAATATGACTTGGTTAGCCAACTACGCAAGACTCCAGCTCAGATATCTATCCTAGAATTATTGAAACTATCACCTAAGCACAAAGACATATTGGAACAAGCACTATTGGAAACCAATGTACCTCAAAATTTGGATACAGACAGATTTCAAGCCATCGTCACCCATATGACAGGACCTCATAACCTCACCTTCTCCGAGCATGATAATACTTCCTTGAGTCATCCACATAATACTCCTCTCCATATTGAAGTCATTGTTTGCAAACACCAAGTGAAAAGAGTCTTAATAGATGGAGGAGCCAGAATTAATATATATACTTTAAAGCTTATCCGTGCATTAGGCTTCTCAGAAGAATCTATTAACCCTTGCAAGAAAATTACCATAAAGGCATATGATGATGAGGAAAGGTCCTCTAAAGGCACAGTGATATTACCTATTCAAGTAGGACCAGTACAAAAGGATACTATATGTCAGGTCTTAGATATTGATCTCACCTACAATATCTTATTAGGACGACCCTGGATACATGAAATGCAAGCAATACCTTCTACATATCACCATTGTGTCAAATTTCCTTATGATGGACAAGAAATCTCCATATCAGTCGATCACAATCCATTTCAACATTGCAATGCAATGGGGGCAACCCAGGACAGTTTGGTTCCTCATAATAGAGAAAAGCAGCAATCTTCAACATCAGATCCACACACAGCAAAATCCAACTCCTTATGGGGAGACTTCAAGCAGAAAATGCAAATTAAAGACCAAGGCATGGGAGAATACTCTCTGGAGCCTTTATGTTTGGCCAAATTGCCAACCTCACCTAGATCACATGGTTTGCCTACTACATCAACACAACTGGCTACTCAGCCCATCACTAAATTTGATGGTACCTTCATCCAATTGGGTACTCTAGCACATGAATCAGAGGACAAGGACGTTCTTAGCTGGTTATACAAAGATGAAGAAGAAAATCATAGAGCAGCCGCTCTGGACATTGTTCTACCAACACACATGTATGGAAAAGGCTACTTAATCATGAAGCACATGGGATATGGCGGTAAAGGACCTATTGGCAAATGCAAATGAGTCACTGAACCTATAGATCTTCCTTCACAACCTAGCAGAAACAAAGCAGGATTGGGTTCTAAACTCATGTTCCTATTGAAATGGCCGCCACACCTACCTATCAAACCTCAATGGAAAGTAAAGACACAGTACAAAGAAGAAATTTGGCAGGAAGCACTTTTTGAATCAGCAGAAACAATCTGCAAGGCACGGGAACGTCAAGATCAGAAGTAACATCAGGAAAAACTTCTAAGTCATAAGAAGGCCCTATCTGCAGCAGTAGCTCATATTTAGACATCAATATCTCAAGAACAAATCATGTCATCTCTAGATACCGTTATTCCTCCCCGAGGAAGCACAGTCTATGAACAAATCCAGCAAGTAGAAGACGGATCTGATACAGAATCTACAAAAACCATCAAAATGGTATCCATCATCAAAGATTTGTTTTCACCATACAACACACCTGTTTACAGCACAGATAGAATCTGGGATGATTCCTATGAGACAGATTCCAATGAATATGAATGGGGTACTTGCTCCAATGCTACTACTGATATCCTGGATGATACTGATTCTATATCCCTTTCTTAGGAAGAACATAATGCAGAAGATAGACCTCTTGAATTTGGACCCCAAAATATCTATGACGTCCAGGAAAGTGAACAGTAACATTATGAACAAGTCTATGTGGAAGATGATACCATCGAGGACCTCGACGAAATCCTAAAATTCTTTAAACCCAAGACCCATCATTATGAAAACTCTATCCTAACACTTACAGTAGCCGAACTTGATCCACCCAACGATTCCTTACCACTTGTCTTTCCTGACCTCATCGACTGGGAGGAACCCGAAACAATTGATATACCAATTTTCCCAGATGATGCATCTATTGTCCATTACCTATGTACTGTAAATCCGGAAATAGGCTCTACCAGTGAACAAAATAATGATATCTGTCAATCAGGGAGTGCCAAGTCTCTCAGTCGCAAAAATGAACCAAATAAAGAATCTAATGCTGACAACCAGTTAATGGCAGCTCTAGATCATAAAAAAGTAAAAATAAAGGACGTATCGGAGGGTGAAAACCTTTTTAAGGCACCTAACGATGGGAGACTTGACACTCTTCCTGAGCACTTTCATGAGCGATCGCCCATTTTGATTGAGCCCACTCAATCAATCAACATTGGTACCACAAAAGCAGCCAGAAACATACACCTTGCAGAATCTCTGATAGAGGAAGAAAGATCGGCATTCATCATCTTCTTTAAGGAACATCAAATCAAATTTGCTTGGTCATATGCTGATATGCCTGGAGTGGATCCACACTTAATCATGCATCACTTGTCCATTTCTGCAGGAGTTAAGCCAGTCAAGCAAAAGCTACGAAAGATGAATCCACAGGTGGCACTCATGGTCAAAACTGAACTAAAGAAATTATTTGACATCGGATTCATTCGACCCATTGACTATGCAGAATGGATTTCCAACATCATTCCAGTATCAAAACCAGATGGTAGTATCAGAATATGCACTGACTTCAGAGACGTCAACAAAGCTTGTCCAAAAGATGACTTTCCTTTGCCAAGTATCGACATAATTGTAGATCTCACAGCAGGCCATGCAATGCTCTCACTAATGGATGGTTTCTCAGGCTATAACCAAATCAAGATAGCTCCTAAAGATCAAGATAAAACTGCGTTCACCTATCCTTGGGGAACGTACTGTTGGAATGTTATGCCTTTTGGCTTAAAGAATGCAAGGGCCACTTATCAATGAGCAATGACCACAATATTCCATGACATGATGCACACATTTATGGAAGACTATGTGGATGACTTACTAGCTAAATCCTTCACCAGAGCAGAACATCTTGGCATCCTAACAAAGATTTTTGATCGATTGGAGAAATTCCAAGTCAGGCTTAACCCTAAGAAGTGTGTCTTCGGGGTTACATCAGACAAGTTATTAGGCTACATAGTCTCAGCTAAAGGTATTGAAGTAGATCTAGTAAAGGTACAAGCCATTATGGACATGCCACCACCATAGAATATCAGTCAACTTAGATCTCTACAGGGATGACTTCAATCAATCAGGTGATTCATCACTCAGCTAGTAGATAAAAGTCTACCATTTAACCATTTGCTACACAAAAATGTACCATTCAAATGGGAGGCTAAGTGTGCAGAATCTTTTTATCAAATCAAACAGTACCTGATGAATCCACCAGTTCTAGTACCACCAGTCGCCGGAAAGCCACTTATTCTATATATCTCAACAACAGATATTTCACTAGGGGCGTTATTGGCACAAGAAGATCAACAAGGAAAGGAACGCGCTATATAATACATCAGTAGAACATTGAATGGCTATGAACTCAACTATACATTCATTGAAAAGGCTTGCCTAACAGTGGTATTCGCATCTCAGAAGTTCCGACATTATATGCTAGCACACACTATAAAGCTAGTAGCAAAAATTGATCCTCTCAAATATCTACTTAGCAAGGCAGCTCTTACAGGCTGATTGGCTAAATGGGTCATGATTCTCAGTGAATTTGACATCCAATACACAAAAAGATGAGCCATCAAAGGATAGGCAATTGCAGATCAATTGGCCGAAGCACCGCTACCAGGCAAACAAACCATGGAGGTCGAATTTCCAGACAGGGATGTGCTTGCTCTTTCTACCAAACACTGGACCCTATACTTTGACGGATCCTATACACAACATGGTTCCGGTGCCGGCATTCTATTCATCACTCCTGAAGGACACACTATGCCAAAATCATATAGGCTTATGTTTCCATTCACCAATAATGTGGCTGAATATGAAGCACTAGTCATAGGCATCAAAATGGCCGTCGAATGGAAAATTACAGAGTTAAAAGTCTATGGAGACTCACAACTGGTCATTAATCAAATCAATAACAACTATCAGACAAAGGACGACAAGCTACTACCCTACAAGCAAATGGTGGATGACTTCAAATAGTATTTTGTGCACATCACCTTCGAGCAAATATCAAGGTTGAACAACAAAGCAGCCGATGCAATGGCTACTATCGCTTCACTACTACAAATTCCAGAGCAACAGAGTCGTTATGAGTTCCCGGTAGAGCAACTGTTCTCCCCCGCCTACGACCACTCTGAATCCCATGTTATCTATGCCTTGACTGGTTCAGATTCTCCGTTATATGGACCAATATACGACTACCTCAAACATAATATCTTACCCCTTGACCAATCCCGTAACAAAAAACGTAACTTTATCCGACAAGCTACCCGTTATACCCTTACCGCTGATACTTTGTATCGTCGAGGTCTCAATGGTACTCTTCTTCGTTGCCTTGATCGTAATGATTCCGATTTGGCTTTACACGAGCTTCATGAAGGTATTTGTGGCACACATTCAAGTGGCACTACTCTTGCTAAAAAGCTTCTAAGGATGGGATACTACTGGCCTACAATGGAGAAAGACTCATATCATTTCGCCAAGAAATGTCTTAAATGCCAAATTCATGGTAATCTAATACATGCACCAGCACAGGAACTGCAGCCCTTTACAACATCATGGCCCTTTTGTCAGTGGGGACTGGACCTAGTTGGCAAAATTCATCCGTCATCTTCAAATGGACACAAGTTCATTATAACAGCAACAGAGTACTTTACCAAATGGATAGAAGAAGTTCCCATGACCACAGTAACCGGGAAACAACTTGCCTCTTTTATCCTCAATTATCTGATCTGCAAATATGGTATTCCAAGTTCAATCATCACAGATAATAGATGACCCTTCAAGAATCAAGATGTCTAAGAACTATGTGAAAAATTCAAAATCCAACATAGGTTCTCTACACCATACTACCCACAGGGAAATGGTCAAGCGGAAGCATCTAACAAGACAATACTGAAAATCCTCAAGAAAACAGTGAATGATGCAGGCAAAGATTGGCATGTACAACTCAATCCAACACTTTGGGTATACAGGACCAGCATCCGCACACCTACAGGAGCAACACCATACTCATTGGTATATGGATCAGAGGCTATTTTACCCCTGGAAGTAGAGATCCCATCTCTCAGAGTCTCTTTGAAAGGCTTAATCCCAGATGAAGAGTATCGAGTTAATCGCCTACAAGAACTTGAGCTATTAGATGAAAGATGCCAACATACTTATACTCATCTCAAAGCATATCAGCAACGCATGTGTAGGAGCTACAATCACAAGGTCATTCCCCACAACTTCAAGGTTGGTAACCTAGTACTCAAAGAAAATCCAAGAAATCAGCAAGATCGAGAAAAGAAAGGGAAATTTGAACCTAACTGGTTGGGTCCCTATGTTATCATATCAGTTTATGGATTAGGTGCTTATCAGCTAACAAATTCTGAAGGAGATGTGCTTGACGAACCAACTAACAACATCCCTCTGAAAAGGTACTATACTTAAAGTATCCTAGTGCACGGAAAAAGCCCAAAACAAACAAAAAAATCAAAAAAATCCAGAAAAAGCAAAAACAAAGTACAATAAAAACAAAGGGTGAAAACCTGGTAAATAGGGGCCCTTGTGAAAGAATGGCTCCTCCATCTATTTCCATACCATGTTATCCATACAAACACTATCGGCCATCGCTCGACACTTAGCAAATATCCATTCAGGACATAATTAGCATAGTCACTATCCTGATTTGTCTATATAAATCCTCCTACCACTAATATACCATGGCTTGGAATCACTGTATTTATTCACATCATGAGGCACACTCAGCTAGGGGAATATACATCATATCAATATTGCACACACTCAAGACATTAAGGCTAGATGCAAAACTCAATAGCATGACATCCAACAAACCACTACGCTTCATTGCCAAACAAAAATAAACAAAACACAAAAATACCAAGGATGGATGATTTTCTGAAGTACTGAATGTTGCACTATAGCATAAACTCTTAACTAGTTTTGCATTTTGAATTTTTTTGCATTATTGGATTCTCTTCCTTGTCTCACTAAATGCTTCACAGCTGGAGGTCAAGGGGAACTTCCAATATTTTCTTAGTCTTCTGTCTGGGAGGCGATCACTTGTACTGTGTGAATACTTGCCTCGAGATGTGATACATCGAATATCACTGAAGGCCTGATTCCACTTCATGCATACAAATAATCAAATCTTGTCTATTTACGCAATACGCACTCAGGTCGTCCTGGTTCAATTATACCTTGCCGCTTGTGCTATCTTGCAAAATCAAATATCATGTAAATTTTTCTCAGGTCATTATGGTTCAATTATACCATTATGCTTGTATAAATTTTCAACATATCCTAAAATCAATAAATGCTCAATGATGATATTTACAAAGAAAGCAAAAATATGGTTATATCAGATGGCAAATACAGAATGAGGGATGCTCCAAAAACAATTAGTTGCATATCATTTTGCAATTAGTTGCATATCATTTTACAATTAGTTGCACATAATTTTACAATTAGTTGCATACACATCATTCCATATCATTTAACATCATTTACATATCACGATACATTTAGCAGCATAAATAAAACATACATTTCATTTTCAAAATATATCTCACAGCATATAAAAGCATACATCCTGCATCATACATTACATCATATTTTTAAGCATTACATCATCACATAAAATAAATGCATCCATATCAACACATCACATGATCAAAAATGGTGCCGTATATATATATATATATCTCAAAACTGATCAAAATGTACAAAATGTGTGCAAACACTCTGTCCAGTACAACAAATAATAACTGCTCAAAAATACAACAGAGACCCGGTCTCTCAAGTATGACTATCTCCTGACGGAGATGGTCTCGCTCCAGATACACCCGCCCCTGGATCTCCGGGAGGGTCCTGTCTCGGTGGCCCCGTTACACCTCGGCTCTCTGACCGTGACCTAGTGGCTCGAGATCGACTAGATCTCGACTGTGCAAAACTCTCCACTCACCGCTCCCTGGGTACTGCAGCCTCATAATGCCGCCTATAATACTCTACCTCCTGCACTCTCCGCGTTAGCTCTCTAAGTGTGTCTCTCATCGGACCACCCACTGCTGCTCTCTGCACACTCGCCAATGCCTCCTCCGCTTGTCCTAGCCGCTCTATCTCAGTATCTCTCTCAGTGGTCAACTGAGAAATTTGCCGCTGATAGGTTGAAATCTGTGCCTGCAGCGGCTGAACGGTAATCTGCAAGGTCCGGATCTGCGCATCCTCCACATGACGTGGCACTCGAACCCGCAGTGGTACCTGTGCTGAGGAACCCCTCCCACTCACCCTGTCCTCGGTGTTAGAGGTGGGAGTACATCTGCCCTCCTCCTCTATGCTAGTCTCCTCAGCTCCTCCTCACCACCCACTGCAGCTAACACCTCCCCCACTCTCCCCTCTCCACTGGCTCCAATAGCCAATCCACCTCTCCCCTTATCTATCCTCCCCTGTCTGACTGCTCTATCCACTCCTCTCCTCACTCTCTCTCCCCACCTCCCTCTGGCTCCTCCTCCTCCTCCATTATCCCCATCTCCTCCATCATCTCCCCCATCTCCCTCCTCCTCATCGGAGTCAAACGCTGGCCTCATCTCCTTTGGATCTGAGATGCTAGCCACTGCCCCTGCAACAAACAAATGGGCGAACTCATCTGTCATCCCTGCATCCTGAATATCTGGGGCATAGTCCCAGATCTGCCCAGCTAACCCCACAAACTCCTCCACTACCACTGCACTGTCAATAGTCGGCCCCCAATCGGTCACATCTTGCTACCGCCATGCATACAAACATGCTCCTTGTGGAACACCCTGCTGGTGCCTGAATTGCCTCAAAACTCGGGTCACCACAAACCGCTCAATGACAAATGGGGTCCTCCCAATTAGATACCTCATCATAAATACAAAGGGCATCTCCAACCCATCCTCCGCCAATACCTCACAACCTGTATACGGTCTCTAGGTGACCGTATCTATGTCGTCAAAAACCCTCCTCCAATGCTCTAGTCTGCCTAGCTTACGCTGGACAACTAGGCCTCTATATCCGTAGGCATATGCTGCACCTACGGGCCTGTCTCTATCTGCCAGTGGCCTCGCTGCTGGAATGTGCTCCCAGCACCATACCTGTAAAAGGGTTACGCCAGCTGACAAACTACCGTACCCGAGGTATACTACCTCATGCAAACTCCGGTATAAATGAGCCAGCATCGCTGACCCCCATGCAAATCTCCGGCCCTATGTGACCATCTCCTCCAACACTAACCCCCATCCCACTGAGAATCCCTTTGACCTACGATCAGGACAAAGGAATCCCCCAATGAATCCTGCCAATACAGATGGCAGCGGTGCATAACCCAAATCCAAAAACTCCTACCAAGGGATCTCATAGCCACAAACTGTGTCATCCTGAAATATGCGGCGCAGTGCCTCTATGCCACCCTCCTCTGACTGCTCATAGGGAAGTAGTGCCCCTACTATAGGGATCCGCAAAATCCGGTAGCAATCCTCTGGTGTCACTGTCATCTCTCTAGTGGCAAAATGAAAGGTGTTCATGTCGCTATGCCACCTCTCTGCCAATGCTGTCAAAAGCCCCCGGTTCACAGTGAACTGAGGCATATCCAGAAGAGAGGTCAATCCACATCTCTCTATAATATCCAAATCTGCTTGTGACAATCACGGTATCAACGTCCACGGTCTCGGGAATCTCTCCCTCGATTGAACAACACCCAATCGCTCCTGTCAATAAACAAAACATATCCAATATCAATTTCCACATCAAAACAAAGATATAAAAATCAAACTTATATCAACAACATGAAACAATTTGCTCATCTACATCAAGTTCAAAATCCTATCATTTCATATCACCTTGTAAAACAACTCAAGTTATCAAAAACCATATCAAAACTTGTAATACAACTCAAGTCTCCACAATCACATAAACTTGTAAAACAAATCAAGTTTCCCACCCACATCAGCTTGTAAAACAGCTCAAGTTTCCAACCCATATCAGCTTGTAATACAACTCAGGCTTCACACACATTGAACTTAAAGCAGAACACGCAAATACATCATATTTTGATCAAAACAACAGATTGATATCTATACATAACTTGAAAACTCGCAAATCAAAACAAGTTATACAAACACTCATATTGGAAAAGTTCATCAAAACGCGACAGGCAAACAAAACAAATTCTCAAATCGGCCAATTCTGCAAAAATTTTTCGATGCGCTAAAATAGATCTTCAATGCGCTAAAAACCTCCCACGCGCTAGGCTGCTTTTCCTATGCGCTACTCTTTCCACCCAATGCGCTACCTAACCCACTCCATGCGCTAGCCTCTGCCTATGCGCTAATCTACCCCTCCTAAGCGCTACCCTTTTAGCCCTATGCGCTAGGTTAGTCCTACGCGCTAAACCCCCTTTCCTATGCGAACCCCTGCGGCCCCTATGCGCTAGGTCATACCTACGCGCTAACCTATTGACGCGATGCGCTACCCAACACTTTCTATGCGCTATTATCCATGCATGCGCTAACCTAAAAGTTTTATGTGCTAGCTTACATTTTTCAGATGTGACCCCTAAATTTGAACTTGATGCGCTACTTCACACTTCGTATGCGCTACTGTGGACCCTAGACACGGTGAAACGAAACACTCAAAATTTGAAATTCAAAAAGAGAATAAAAACGACAAAACAAAAAATCAAAAAGGGGTCAAAAACGTTGACTTACTGGTGGTCCACGCGTTACAGGTCTCCGGTACCTCCGAACACGCTCAAAACGGTGTCTGTGATAGGGAATAGACATTTTCTCTCAAGAGCAAATTCTCTTTCTTCAAAGCACAAATGACTTTAAATCAAGCCCTTTTCCCCTTTTATAGGAGGAAAATGAAATTAGGGTTAGCCCAATGGACCTGTAATATGGTCGCGGTCTCCCCTATACCAAAACAGTTGTAAGTTATCGGGAGATGAATCAATCAGCACACTTTTTACATGCACGAAATCATACACATCATACACAACTCATCAACTTAAATCAATTTTTTTTTTTTTTTTTCAAAATATTGATTCATCTCCTGAGGGGGCATCATCATCGAATATCGAATCAGGGGCATCACATTAAATCTGGGGCACAACTGGCAAATCAAAAGAGCGACACAAAAATTGCATTTGATCATAAATCATGATAAAGCATCATTTTCTTTGAAATAACATGTGCACACACGTCACTTCAAAGAGGGGCAAAATGTAGACGTATAAAAATGACCATATTCCTAAATGAATATTTTATGTTCATTTCTCTATTTGATTAAATCCAATTTAATTAAATTATCCACATTCTTCTATTTAATTAAATAAATTATTGAATTTATTTAAATTAAATTCACTATACCATTTAATGAATAAATCATTTTATTCAATTAAATTCCCCCTATCCACTTTTAATTAAATTCAAATTTAATTAAATAGTTATCCCAAATTGAATAAATCCAATTTATTTAATTGCAACCAAATTGAACGAATTAAATTATTTCAATTAAATCTTATTATCCCTCCATCCACTTGCAAAATCCCAAACCCCTTTCTAAACCCTTCTAGAATCTTCTAAACACTTCTAATTAACCTAACCCTCCTCTAAATTTTGTCACATCCCTAAGCAAAGGGAAGTCACTTCTCAAATGGCTCAAAGTATTTGATAACCATTAAAGGTTTTCAACCTTCAACCACCAAAACCCTTAAAGTCTTTGAAAACCATTGAAGGCTTCCAACCTTCAACCACTTAATCCCCAAAGTCTCCAATAACCATTAATGGTTAATTCAAACCCTCCCACATGGTTAAAACATTTGTTTTGACTCAACCTCTATCCAACCCAAGGGTCTCATCAGGCCATTAATGCTTTGACCATGATTAGCTCTTAATCATTTGCACAAAGGTTTATCCTTGGATTAACTCTTAATCCAGTGGGTAAGCCTAACTTGGACTTGACCCTTAGCCTTTAGATAACCATGAGGTCTTCTCAGGCCTTTAATGCCGCCAACCTCTTCTCTCAACCCAACCCTATGTTGACACTTGTCACCATTTCATTGGTGCCAATTGTGCACATGGATCCCCAACTTTCAAACTTGGCCCTTGATTAAACCTTTCAATCTTGACCATCCATTGCCCTGTTTATGCTATAAATAGAGCTCTCATTCCTCCATTCACAACAATCATCCTTCAAATTTGTAGCATCACACTAATGCTCAAATACATTCAAGCTTTCTCATTTCATATATGCTCATCATTTAGTCTCTCTTAAATCAGGAATTAGACTAAGTAGGCATGTTCAGAATAATTTCTTTATCATTTTAGTTCAATCATAGACTAAATATAGTATGCTAGGATAGTATTCATACTAATCTTGTCATCTTATCATCTAGTTTATTTCATTTCTAAGATCATACATAGCTTAACATCCATTTCATACTAAAATATATCAAAGCATCCCTCGTTCTTACATTTGCCATCCCTAAACCATTTTGCTCAGTAATCTGAGAGCAAAAACATTGGTTTGAGGGACATTGTGAGATAGAGAACCATGGGACCCACCTTGGGAAGCTGAGTAATACATCGTTACTCCATAGCTTGCATCAAGAAGTCCCGTGTGTGTGTGTGGACTAGTATTTAACTATATTTTCACATATTAAGTTTTATCAGCCCACTTTTCCCGCATACAGTTTCTATTCCATAGTTTATTATGTGATTATATTGATCTCTGCTCTTTGTTGAATGCTAGATGGACCATTATTATGTTTGGACAATAGGGCTGATTGTCAATAATGCTCTAAGTTTCTCATTTTATGTACTTCTAAGAATTCACAGTCTTCATTAGGCTTAAGGGCTAGAAATGTACTTTGTGTTACCTCTATGTTGTGCTTATGAGGACAACATGACTGCAGTATCTTACTTGACCCTTTTTTAATAGTGTTGAGATTGTGACATACATTAACCTCTCACTACTCTTCATTAATGGATGAGATCTGATCTATGCCTTTATTGTCTATGTACGATCTAGCTTTCTCCATTGGCTATGCATTTTGAAATAATAACTCTCCTTTATTGTAGACTTGTCATATACCCTAGCTCTGAGATCAGCTTTCCTTTGACTGTCCTTATGATAGTGACCTTCTCTTTCACCTTGGATGGTCTGCATTTATGGTTTTCTATTGGTGTATTTGTGCTATCCAAAGCCTTTGTTCCCTACCAATGATTATTTGGGACTGTATTAGATTATTGTAGATGCTATTTTGACATGCAACAAGAATATAGTCTCTTTCCTTTGTGTGTGATATCACTGTCCATGGGTATAACAATAAAGTAGTCATTTTCATGTTGCTCTTATTCTTTTTGTAGCACTGTAAGGACAATATTTTGATGGTTTGTACTTGAAGCATTCACAAATGTATGTGCTGCTACATGAATTGTGCTACTATATTACTCTCCTTATGACAACAACCTTCATTATTATTACTCTAATATTGTTCTAGATCATTGTTACAGTATCTTAGCTCTCTAATGCCATGAGTACAATTATTTTCTTCAAAAGTGGAACTGTCCTTCTTGATGACAGTGGATCTTCATTTTTTCATTACTATTAATTTTTATATCTTTGCTAGCTATATGCAGATAACTCTAAGCATCAACAATAATGAAGGAAGACTGAGAGGAGGGGGGGGGGGGGCTGAATCAGTCTTTAACAGATCTACTAACTTAATCACAAATACATATATGATAAACTACAGTAATAAAAAAGATAATCAAATTGAAATCACAACACACAACACCAAGATTTTGACGTAGAAAACCCGATTAAGGAAAAAACCACGGTGGGAACCTTCCCACAGTAAGATGATACTCTGCAGTAGTATGTGAAAATATTACAATGGGGAATGCACATGCATTCAGGCACATTGTCTAGAGATCATTGTGTTAGCACATATTTTTACAAAATATTTTGTGCTATATATGCATGCCTTTTTTCCTATCATATGAGCATTTACTACTGGTGTCTTATATGTAGGAGCATAACTGAAGGAAATGGAGCTGTCCAAAAGATCAACTGTTTCATGAATGACATTTTCAAGTCCTCCAAGCCTGCGTAGATGGAGCAGTAGAAAAGGTTTTAGAAGCTTTCAAGTATGTTGCGCCAGAAAAGAGAAAGCCTTTATCCCACATTGTTTGTGGGATAGGCTCTTTTAACACTTAAATCCAAAGTGGCCCGTATGATAACTGTCAAAAGACAAATGGATTTTGGTGTGAAGAAGGCTGAACCTAGTGGACCCCACGCATGTGGATGCACATCTCAAGGTAACCAAAGTTTTACGATAGACTGGCGAGGATGGAGGCTAAAGATCGAGCAAGTCAGATAGATCTAATGATTTGATTTGATGATCGTCGCTATACCACAAGATAGAGATGCATGTTGGTTTATCCTCACGACTTGGTGACAAAGCACATGCGAAAAAGGGGAGGTTAACAAGCATGCAAGTTTGAGTTGATCCAAGGGCAGTTGCTATACCGCGATAGGAAGTTGCACGACCTATATCCCCCGTGACATAGCGACTGCCAAGGTGGTAGATGAGGTGTCATCCCGATGGATCTATAAGTGAATTAGGATGTACCATGTGGAAGAGCACAAAAGAAAAACCCAGGTCCAAGTGGTGGGTAGGTGGATCCGCAAGCCAATCTAGAGGTGACACGTGGTGGGCTTTGGAGATGAAGTGGTGCCTAGATGGACTTGCAAAACAATTCAGAAATAACACATGGCAGAGCGTAGAGGGAGGCAGATCAGGCAAAGGATGAGCACATTAAGGAAGCTGGATGAAGAGATAAGGGCGAGCAGGTTGAAAGAGAAATAGTCTGGCGGTGCTGAGCTTATCGAACAAACCTTGGCCGCAATGAAACTCAAAACAGATTCACCGAAAGCATCAATTCCATCAAAAAAACAAAAGCTATCGATGAAACTACAGATTTGATAAAACACACAAGCAATTCACCGAAGGAGGAAGTTTGGCTGAAAGATAAAGGGTGAGCCTCGAATGAACCAAAAGCAGAAATGTGGCGGGTTACAAAATAAAAAATCAGAATTAAATGTATAGCTTAGACTACAAGGGGGAAATACGGCTGGAATACGAATTCCTGAAAATAATAAAAGGGAAGTATATTCTCTGCTTTACGTTATTATTTGAAAGTGCATTAAAAATGAATTTTATGTGTATTTATCCTCAATGGATGCTATGTTTGCAAAATATTGTTAAAGGGAAATACTTTGGTTTTAATAAATTATTGTAAACAAGTATTTTCAAACTAAAATCTAAAGTGGAATACGTTTTATTTTCAAATCAAGGAATTTGATTGGCTTATCTTGTGTGTAGAAAATAATGAGAAGATAATGAATACTTGTTGAGGAATTTTATCAAGGTGAAGAATAAAGCACACATTATTGAAGCATCATTTAGTATTTGTAGGGTTTTAATTGGCAATTAATTATTAAACCAAAGGGTGTGTCCTTTGGAATGTAACTGTCTGTAACTCCCTTCTGTGTATGAAAGGGCATGTCCTTTCATATATGCCTTTTGATTTATGTACTTATAGGGAGACATTCTTATATGTTAAAAAGGGGGAGAATCATAAGAACAACATAATGCTGTAAGGACTAAATGTCATTTTGTATTAAAGAAGTCTATAGGAAGAAGAAGTATCATTTTGTGCAAGCAATTTTGAATGGAGTATCTGCAAGTGCAACTTATGCATACAATTATTTCTTGAATATTAATATACAAGGTTCGTTGTTTCTTTTTCCAAATATCATATACACTTTTGTATTGATGATTATCTTTGTCCTCTTGATAAATTTGTTTATAGATTTTCTTTAATGTGAATCACATGCCATCGCATTAAGTGAAAGATTGAGTTCTTATTGTTTGTGTAACACATACTGAACCTTCATAATTGATGAGAAATTGTTTCTTGAGTTGATAAGATATTTTTGTCCACAAAGTGTCATATATATATATATATTCCTGGATAGAGGCACTGGTCTATTATTGATCTTTTAAGGTTTTGATCTGTATGCATTCAAGGTCCTTGATAGAGAAACGTTCTTCCCAAATACTATATGAAATAATCTATGCAGTTGTCATTTAAGTCCTGAAAGCAATCTCATTTTCAATATACATTCACAATCATTTATTTTCAAAGCATTCAGCTAAAGCACATAATAAAGCATAGTTGCAGAGCATTAATTTGCCAGTTGTGTAAACTTTCTAAAAGGTTTAAATCCACTATAAATAACCTCTTTTGTGATTGAGAGGAAGAGGCACACCCACCTAGGTTCAGTGGAGCCTAAAGTGCAGAGGGATTTGGTCTTTGACCATCCCTGTTCGTTGGCCAAGGCTAATTGAACTACTTGAGAATTTGGCAAATCCTTAAGTTTTCCAATCTGTGGTTTTGGGAACCAACAGATTGCCGACTATGTTGGGTAGTTGTCATACATAGTTTGACATTCACCTAGAAGCTTTGGTGTTTTTACATTGAAGATTTGATAAGTTTTGTTTTCCCCATCTAAGTCACACAACAGATTAGCGACTCTGCTGGGGAGTTGTGATAAGAAGTATTCAAAATTTCTGGTGAGCTTGTTTTAGATTCTGCTGGAAGAAAAAGCCTGGAAAGAAAATTAAATTATTATTCCTCTTAGGAGGTGGTGACTCTACCTAGTAAGAAGTTTTATTTCAATTGGTGACTCTACTAAGGGAAGAGACCTAGAGGGAGATGAAAAATTTCCTTTTTGAAAATGTTTCAAATAAAACCTTTTATTCCAGATTGCATCAGGCCATTGGATCTCATAAGATTTCAATGTATTCGAAACAAGTTTCTCCCTAAGCTTTCACAACTTGTACTAAAATTCCATGGGGAATATGATGAATCAACAATTGATCATTTGGGTGTATTTCATACTTTTGTAAAGGATTATGAGGTTTATGTAGAAGATTATGTGATGAAATTATGTGTCAGGACTTTGAAGGACAATGCAAGAGAAGCTTATGAATCACTCCCTACAAATAGGATCTCATCATGGAGGGAGTTGGAGCAATGGTTCCTTGATATGTTTCATGATGCAAGTGAAGAAGGAAGCATGTGTTATGAGCTAGAGGGAGACCAAGAATACACTATGGAAACAAAAATATGTGTGTCTCCCTTGGATGAATTTTTAAATATAAAAAGACAAGAAGATGAATTTGGAGTGAATTTCTTCATGAGGATGTTCAATATTTATCAGGAGATACCCTCTGATGTCAAGCCTCCATTTTATGAATTATTAAATAAAATACATAAGATAGGTTATGACTCTCAGTTGTATAATTTGCTCAGGTATCTACTTTATGAAATGGTTGCAGAAGATAATGAATGCAGGATAAAACTTACAAAGGACCCTGATGAAGAGGGAAGTTTGGATCAGATTGAAAAAGATTCTATTATTGATGGGACTTATATGAAAATAGATAGTATAAAAAATGATGAATCTCTCAGTGTGGAAGAAGATGACATTTGTTATGAGCGGGATAAAATCATATTTACACTAGGGAAGAAGAGTCTTTCATTTCCCTTTTGGATGCATTTTTCAATCTAGCAAGGTATGAGGATGAATTTGCAACACAATTGTTCTTGAGGATGTTTGGCATATACAAAAAAATACCTTTGGATGTCAGACCTTCATTATCAAGGAAAATGCATGAGTTGGGGATTTATCATGATCCTCAGGTAAGGCTTCTACTTGAGATTTTATATGAAAACATGTTAGAGGAAGAATCTGATGATAAAGAAGAAATTATGGATTTAAGTAGGGAAGAATCCATATGTGTAGGTACATACATAAATAATAAAGAGGAAACATTCCTCGGTCCAGAAGATATTTCGTATTTGTTAGATAAATAATATGAAAGATATGTTTAGAAGAATGATCCAAAATTTTAGAATAAATAGACTAATAGATTAGGGCACATTCCAGGTCTATTTGATGAAGAAAATGATGATTCCCAAGAAAATAATACATTAGGGGAATACATACACAGTGAGGAGTGTAATAGGAAATGTGTCCTTGAAAATCCTTTTGAAATTTTTTTAAATCCTCAGTATCATGAAACTCCACATGAATGTGAGGAAATAATTTTTTGTGAATAATTTTTTAGTCCCTCCTGTGAAATTATTGACTATCCAGGAAGTGAAGGCAAAATGGATTTACATTCAATATACAGACATGAAGAAACTTCAGCAAATAGCATTTATGAAGACATTTTTCCTGAAAATAAAACATGTGATGGATTCCAGGAGGATAAAACATTTGAAGAGGATGTAATAATAACCAATTTCCAAATGTTTTTATTGTTTTGGATAATAATCTTCATGAAAAATTTTATGTACAGGAAGGCACTTCAACGAATGAAGACATTATTCAAGGGGATGATGACTCTCAGGAAAATTCCCATGAAGGTATACCGAAAATTTTTGTGTTTTCTGTAATACCCTAAAATTGGTCATCTAAACCATGGGCCCCTAATCTCGACAGCATCACCAAGGTCCTAACCAAAGGCAATTAAATTAATCTTGAGCACATTATTAATTCTTTAATTATTAAAAATCACATGGTAAATCAATTACTCAATATTAATTAAATATTTATTTAATTAATCAAATCATTTCCAAAAATATCATTTTGATCAATTATCCCATTTTAATTTATTAAATATCCTTGCATATTTAATTAATTAATAAATTTGCCATTCAATCATGCAAAAAGGATTAATTTATTACAAAAGATGAATTAATTTATTACAAAGAGTTGAATTCAAAATAAAACAAAAAAAAGAATTGAATTGAGAGAGAAATCAAACTTGAGATATTATTTCTTTTTCTAAATTTAGAACTTGAAACCAGAAAAGCAATTTAATTGAATTGTTGAATTATTCTCTAAAATTGGAACTCAAAGCTTTTCAGAAAAAGAAGTTCAGTTGCATTGAAAAGACCCTTTTCTTGAATAAATTAAAGAATTATCTATTTTTATCCTATATGCATGGAATTAATTTATTATTATTTTCCAATGCAACTTGGACTTCTAATTTGAATGCATTTCAATTAAACTATACTTGGAATCTATCTCAAGGTTAACTGAATCTGATTTCTCAATTATTTCAATTAATCCTAAATTGAGCTTTTTCTCTTGTGATTCTCTATAAATTCAATCTTCAGCTCTCATTCCAATTCACCCCAAAGATTTTTGAGAACACGCTTGGAGATTATTATCACGCTAATTTTGCTCCGGAGTCATTGAAGATTATTGTGCTTTTTAGATTATTTGCATCCATTTTACATCCATTATTGTTTGCATCCATCATTGCTTGAATTGATTATTGATTGAATTATTCATCCATCTTGCATCCATATAGCTTAATATCATATAGATTAAATCCTTCATCTTGGTGTAGTCTAGTCACTGGTATTGCTTATAAAAAATCTGAGAGCAATCTTATATTCGCATCTTTTAGAAGGCAATTAGTCGCTTTGCTCTGGTTTATTTCTTATTGATTATTGATTACTAACTGTAATACCCTAAAATTGGTCATCTAAACCATGGGCCCCTAATCTCGACAACATCACCAAGGTCCTAACCAAAGGCAATTAAATCAATCTTGAGCACATTATTAATTCCTTAATTATCAAAAATCACATGGCAAATCAACCACTCAATATTAATTAAATATTTATTTAATTAATTGAATTATTTCAAGAATAATCGTTTTGATCAATTATCCCATTTTAATTTATTAAATATCTTTGCATATTTAATTAATTAATAAATTTGCCATTCAATCATGCGAAAGGATTAATTTATTACAAAGAGTTGAATTGAAACAAAACAAAAGTCAAAAAAAAAAAGAATTGAAGAGAGAGAAATCAAACTTGAGATATTATTTCTTTTTCTAAATTTAGAATTTGAAATCAGAAAAGCAATTTAATTGAATTGTTGAATTATTCTCTAAAATTGGAACTCAAAGATTTTCAGAAAAAGAAGTTCAGTTGCATTAAGAAAACTCTTTTCTTGACTAAATTGAAGAATTATCTATTTTTATCAGATGTGCATGGAATTAATTTATTATTATTTTCCAATGCAACTTGGACTTCTAATTTGAATGCATTTCAATTAAGCTTATAATTGGAATCTATCTCAAGGTTAACTCAACCTGATTTCTCAATTATTTTTTAATTAATCCTAAATTGAGCTTTTCGTAATTCTCTATAAATTCAGTCTTCAGCTCTCATTCCAATTCACCCCAGAGATTTTTGAGAACACGCTTGGAAATTATTATCACGCTAATTTCGCTCTGGAGTCATTAAAATCATTGTGCTTTTTTAGATTACTTGCATCCATTTTACATTCATTATTGCTTGCATGCGTTGTTGCTTGAATTTTCTTGAATTACTCATCCATCTTGCATCCATATAGCTTAATATCATATAGATTAAATCCTTCATCTTGATGTAGTCTAGTCACTGGTATTGCTTATAAAAAATCTGAGAGCAATGTTATACTCGCATCTTTTAGAAGGCAATTAGTCACTTTGCTATGGTTTATTTCTTATTGCTTATTGATTACTAACCATGCATATAATGACTTAATTGAAATGTTGTGCTTGCAGCTATAGGTTCACTTTTTCACACACTAATTTCTGGTGCCCACCGTGGGGCCCAAAGACTACATTTTTTTTCGGCCTCCAAGATTGACTGCTTTTTTTTTCTTATTTTCCAGGTTTCAGATTTTTTGGTTTTTCATTCGTACATCTCGTATGACAATTCTTACAGGCTGAAATGACAAATTGCAGGTGTCGCATGAATTACAAACATATTATCGTATGAGTAGACACGCCAGTCATACGAGCATACACTCTGTCGTATGAGTAGTAATTATCTTCCGTATGATCCAACATCATCAGCAATCTAGTCTTGTATTGTACTATTTCCTGCCTCGTACGAGTCGAGACTCTGTCGTACGATTCTGTATTTTTTGGTAAAAGAGGCAAAATTTCATATTTTTCATTTCTGACGACTGATCTTGACTGTTTATTTGTCTGTCTCAGAGTTTTTCACAGCCTAACTAGTTTTTTGCGGAACGCTTGTCGAAGAATATTACTTGTCGCACAAAGACAATATGACTACTGATTTGTTGTCTTTGTAGGTTGCCTAAGGAGAATCAACTAAACATCATGTATTCTTTAAATTCATTTTTTAGGAACCTAACTTGCTATCTAGTTAAAGAACAAATCTATCTTTTGTGCTTTTTAGAAAATTCTGAGAAGTAGGAGAGTATGCTCTTGTCTTTTTCTAAACAATCAGAAATCTAGACCCTTGAAGCTTTTTCTTTGTTTGAGATTTGTACATCTTTAGTAGGCCTGCCCTCCCGTGGGGTTGAAAAACTCTTAAAGCCGTTACAGCCGGTGTGAGGGGAATGACCTAAGTGGGAATGGCTAGATGCCAAGTACTCCAACCTACTATAAAATAAACATGATTTGATGAAAATCAAGTCAACGACAGTGCTCAGGAATAGCTCTCCTTTGTACCTTCGGGTATATTAAACCTTGGTTTTCAAGGCTAGGAGACCTCTTAATTGAGTTTATACCTCGATGCACCGAAAGGATCCCTGACTAAATCCAATTTAAAATTACAAGCTACCCGGTTCATCTCCAAAAGGGGGATAATCTTTGTGCAAGAGAGATAGTAACTCTCCCAAGATACTTGTCATTTCGTGCCCCCATTAGCATTTGGAGTCGGATAATACGACATTGAGAATCCATTGCATGAGACTCAGTGGCCATATTCTGATTAGCTATTGGGTGTGTACCTGAGTCTACAAGCAAAGGTTTTCTTTCCTCACCAAATTCCTTAGGGTTTGCATGCTGTGATTGGAGTCACTATAAATACTACTTGTTTTCTATGTTTTTCATCCCTGAAACAACAAAAAAACTGAAATACAAAAATTAATGAAGACCAGAAACAACTCAGTGAGTTGAAACTCTGTCTGTGTTAGAAACTAGTCCATCCTAAGTCAAAACTCTATCTGTATCAATCCTAGTAAAAAAATCAGCCCATCTAAGAATTTGTCATACTCAGCAGTCAGAAAACTCAGAATTTTTAGTCTCTGCCCTGTGAATAGTCGTACAAGTCTGATAATTTATCGTGCTGCACCAGTCCTGTGTCGTACGAATCTACTTAATTGTCGTTCTATATCAGATTCTTTGTCATACGAGTTTAAATCATTCATCATCCTGCACTGTATTCTGTCTCGTATGAGACATAATCGACCTAAGTCTTTATTCATCCTGCACATGCCCATTAGTCATACGGTATAAGACAAAAACTCGTACAAAACAGAACTTCTGTTGTCCTATAATTGCTAAATTATCGTCTGGTTCAGAAAACCTAGCCATACCAGTCTCTGGTTTTGTCAGACAGAACATTCAAAATTGCCAAAAACACAGTCTACAGTGAATGTAATATTGGTTATCATTTTCTTGAGCATAAAACAAATCAAGATAGTGTACCTTTGCCATTTTTTTTTTGTTGTTGCACGATTTGGTCGATCACCCTTCAGCTAGTTCAATCAAAACTACTTATCAAACTCAAGTCACTTAGATAACGTCTTACATAGGATATATCATTCCTGAATCAGACTGAATCTTAGTTACAATTTTAGAATCAACCCAGGAAAATGTCTTAGATAGGATAGATCGTTCCTGAAATCAGACAAAATCTCAGTTGTTTCTCCCAAAATAATACGTTAAACAGAACAAACTAGCTCTGAAATTGATCTTGACCTCTGCATCACAAAACAACTCTAGGTCACACAAATCCATAAAAATGCCTATTCAAACCAGGAGTTCTCATAAGACAAAGGCCAAAGAGCAAACCTTCACTTATCAAGATAATCCATTCTATGTGAAGGATCCCCTCACTGACATACCATCATCATCAGGTGGACAAATTTTTGATGAACTGAAATCTCCCACTATACATGAGACAAAAAACAATGATGGAAACAAAAACGACCGTAATATTCTTGAAAATCATAATGACTCCTCATCATCAAGTGAGACTGACGAAGCTACTAAACCTCCAGAAAAAGTTATCCTTGATTGTCAGAAACACAAAGACCTTAGAAAAATGATGAAAGCTATCATGCTCCGAGAAAAGGAAGACTATTTCTTAGAACTAGCAAATCAAGGTGTTAAACTTCCTGTTGGATATGATGTTCAGACACTTGTTACTAAGAGGAAAGACTCACCTATACTCATGGTACACAAATAGTTAATAGCTTTGCGAATAGAGCTCACAGACCTAAAGAATAAGGACAATTCCCTGAACCAATATTCTCTAGAAGCAATATGTCCCTTCCCATTTGACAAGAATTTACACATGCCTCCATTCCCTTCACGAGTGGAAATCCCAAAATTTGATAAATAGGATGGTACCTTAGATCCTCAAGATCACGTCAGGGAATTTAGTGCTGCTTGTATGGAATTCATGCACGATCAAACGTACCTTATGCATCTCTTCCCAAGGAGTTTAGGGGGTCAAGCAATGGAATGGTTCTCAAGTCTACCCAAAGGAATAAAAACATTCGAAGAACTAATCCAACTATTCTTAAAACAATACTCATACAACATTCGACATCCTGTGACTATGATCGATCTTTGTAACACTCAACAGAAAATATGGGAACCTCTTCTTACTTTTCTCCAACACTGGAGAAGGATGTTCTCTAGGTACCCACGACCTATCCCGGACTCTGAGAAAATGGATATATTTGTCAATAACTTGGTCCCCAAAATGAAATATAGCATACAAATGCAAGTACACCCATCATTTAACAAAATGGTAGATAATGCCATTCGAATGGAAGATGTGCTCATAAAAAAGGGAGATATCACACCTTGGAAAGAAACACAAACAGGATCCAGTTCTAAAGAGAAGAACAAGTATTGAAAATTTGCCAAAGACAACAACAAGAATGTTGTTAATGATGGAGTAGTAGACACTGTCAAAACCAACTCAAAATCAACAATATTCAATCTGGCCAGTGCTACACAAGCGCTTAAAGCGCTGAAATTACAGCAGAAAATCAGCCAAAGAAAACAAAGGAATGGTTCAAAGAAAAGACTTGGCTTTCCAGACCTAAGTGTGATTTTACTCTTCTTGAAGAATCATATGAGTCGGCTTTCAAAACTCTATTGGCAAAAAACTTGATAACACTACTAGATAGCTCCAGACCATATGATCTAGATGTCAAACCAAGATGGTGGAGAGAAAATGAATACTATGACTTCCATCAGAATAAGGGTGATAACATAAACAATTGCATGAAGCTAAAACATAAGGTTCAGGATCTCATAGACGCTGGTAAAGTTGTTGGTAAAGTTGTTGTTGGGAATCACCCAGCCAATGCTGATCATAAAGCATTTAAAGACCCTTTGCCTGCTTATGAACAAGGTGATTCCTCAAAGGCCAAAGGAGGTGCCAAGGTAAATTATGCTTATGCCAGCTAGGACAACATTATCAACATGATTGAACCTTCACACTCAGAATATTGCAATGTGATTATATTTCAAGATAAACCAAATGAATCACAATATGCAAAAGCTCTAACCCGATCTCAAAAGAAAGTCACCCTCCAAGGAGCTAGTTCTTCCAAACTGGCCCAAGAAACATCAAATCCGACAGCTGTGCCAAATAAACAAAATGAATCAACCTTGGACAAATTTAAAAGATTAACCTCCTCCTCATCATCCTCTAGATACAGCGTGGTTGAACAGTTGAAAAAGACAAATGCTCAGATTTCAATTTTTGAATTGCTACAGCTCTCATCTGCTCACAAGGAAATTTTACACCAAGCATTGCTCACTACCAACGTTCCAAAAGATTTAGACATTGATCGGTTTCAGTCTATGGTGGGTCATCTGACTTCACCTCACTATCTGACCTTCTTTGAGGAAGATGACAACTCATTGAATCATCCACATAACCAGCCATTGCATATTGAAGCCATGATCCACAAACACAGAGTTAAACATGTTTTGATAGATGCAGGCGCGGGGTTGAATATCTGTACTTATCATCTGCTTACACAACTAGGATTCTCTGAAAATGTCATTGACCCAGGCAAGAAAATAACAATTAAAGCCTATGATGAAGAAGAGAGGACCTCCAAAGGTTTGGTATCATTACCAATCAGAGTGGGACCGGTAGAGAGAGATGTCCTTTTCCAGGTTCTCGATATTCCATTGTCATACAATATATTGTTGGGCAGGCCATGGATTCATGAAATGAAGGCAACACCCTCAACATATCACCAATGCTTAAAGTGTCCTTATAATGGAGCTGAAGTCAATATTCCAGCTGATACAAATGTCATCTGTAGTGCATTGACAAAAGGTGCAGATACTCTTGTGCCTCATAATAGGGAAGCCTCTCCAAATGAAGATCCAGAAACATTGATGAAAGACTTAGAAAAGAGATTGAAGATTATAGGTACTGGCATGGATAGCTACAAGATAGAACCAGTATTATCATTAGTTTCTCTTCCTCGATCGCCAAAACAGCTAGGCAAGCCATCAGAGGCTATGAGAACCCAAACTCCAGCTCCGAATATTATATATGATGGTCTCTTTATATAGTCTTCTACCTCCTTGGCAGATGAAATAGAAGAGTATGATGTGCTTAACTGGCTCTATAAGGAAGATAGTCCAAATGAGGAGGTATGACATTGTGAGATTTCTTCAAACCAGTATGGTCATGGTTACAAAATGATTCAGCGCATGGGGTACTTAGGTACTAGTCCTTTGGGCAAACAAAAAGAAGGTATTACTGAACCAATTTAGCTACAAACCAAATCCACACATGATAAAGCTAGACTGGGATACAATCCTAAGAAGACATCAGAACAAAAACATGTTTCTAAGTCTAAGGGCTTGAAAAAGATATCGCCTTTAATATTACATGAAGCAAACACTAAACAGATGAAAGAAGAGCGTAGAAAAGAGAGAGAGGAATCAACAATCAAGAAAGAAGAAATAGTCAGTGCTCAAGCTTCAATGGTATCAGCTACGATAATACAAGAAGTTGAGGTTCTTGAAGATATAAGAGATGAATCTGTAAGAATCAGAGAATTGTTGCACCATTAAAAATTCCAGTCACATATACTGGCAGGCAACAGGTAGATGATTCAGAGACTGATTCAAATGAGTATGAATGGGGTCTTGACTATCTTTCAGACACATCTGCTACAGAAACTCCAGAAGAATCTAGTGGTATCATGGATGATACTCAAGAGTTGATGCGCGTAAAAATAGAGAAGGAAATACAAGAAATTAGACAAAAGAGGCAAGCAAATTATGAATAAGCATTGAAAGAAGGAACAATACTAGAAAGCTTCTCATCTATGTGTCCTTATCCCGAAACAGAACAAATCAGTCATAGCACTACACAGGAAGAGTTAGAAGCTGCAGGACAAGAACCAGTTGTCAGTCCAGAAGAAGCTGAATGGAGTAGACGACAGAAAGTCGTAGAAACAATGAGACCATGTCAATAGGTGTGTCAGATACAAATGACAAATGAACTACAATATGAAGGAATTTGTAGCATTAAAGATGTTAGTATTGATACTATACATATGCTTACTAAATCACTTGAAAGAGACTTGGAAACTTCATCAGATAACTCTAATGATTCTAATGACTCTAATGACAGTCCTGTTCATGATGATACCCACTCATCCTCAAATTCTAAATCATCTGATACAAACAATGAAAAATTGCCCACTAGTCTTCTTGCTGTTAAACCACGACATGACGTCCAGTCTGACTTAGTCAATGATGTTATAAGTATTCCTATTGGATTAGATCGATTAAATATTAACATGAACTTTAATAATCATGATCTGACTCTTCCTGGTCTTGAGACACTTACGCAAGGTATCATTCTGGAACTTGACTTTTCGATCCGTAGCTATGATAACAATACCGTGAACGCTCTTGAACCTATCCAAAATTTGTCCCTAATACATCTCGAATTGATTGACTGTACTTTACAGAATCAACCCATGGATATACCTATTTTTGCCAATGACTATACATTATCCTATTATCTCAATGTAGTCGAACCTATTAACTCTTCCACCAGTGAATGGAGTGAAAATATGACTGAAGAAGATATCAAGTATCTTAGTCGCAAAAACAAGAAAGATAAAAATAAAAGATCTGATGGCGAAAACCACATTGTAGCGATGTTAGAATCTAAAAAAGAGAAAATAAAAGACGTACCCAAAGGTGAAAACCTCTCAGAGGCACCTGAAGGTGAGATACTTGGTATACTGCCCAGTCATTTTTAGGAGCGGTCTTCCATATTGATCGAGCCAACTCAGCCAGTGAATATCGGGAATCAAGACACACCAAAATAATTCACGTAGCTCAATCACTATCAACGGAGGAATTGAAGGATTTCACTTAGCTATTCCTAGAGAAGAAAATAAATTTTGCATGGACATACTCTGATATGCCAGGCTTAGATCCTAATCTTATTATGCACCATCTCTCAATCACACTAGGAGTAAAACCAGTTAAACAAAAACTTCATAAGATGCACTCGCATGTCGCACTATTGGTCAAAGCTGAACTAGATAAACTACTCAAAGCTAGATTTATTAGAGTGATAGATTATGCTGAATGGATTTCCAACATAGTACCTATGTCAAAGGCAGATAAATCTATCAGAGTTTGTACAGATTTTAGAGATCTCAATAAAGCATGTCCAAAAGATGACTTTCCATTGCCAAATATTGATATGATAGTCGACATGACAGCTGGTTATGAGATGTACTCACTAATGGATGGATTCTCCGGCTACAATCAAATTAAAATTGCTCTTGGAGATCAAGAAAAAACAGCTTTCACCTATGCATGGGGAACCTTTTGTTGTAACGTTATGCCATTTGGGTTAAAGAACGTAGGAGCGACCTACCAAAGAGCAGTTACAACCATCTGTCATGACATGATGCATAAGAATATGGAAGATTATGTTGATGACACTTTAGTGAAGACTATGAAAAGATCAACGCATATTCAAGAGTTAGGTCCTATACTTGACAGAATGGAAAAGTTCAAGCTCTGATTAAATCCAAAGAAGTGTGCATTCGGAGTGACATCTGCTAAACTACTTGGCTACATCATTTCAAAGAAGGGCATCGAGGTTGATCCCGAGAAGGTCTAGGCTATAATGGAAATGCCGCCTCCAAAGAACATCAGTCAAATGAGAAGTCTACAGGGACGTCTCCAATCCATTAGAAGATTTATTTCTCAACTAGCAGACAAAGCTCAACCTTTTACAAAGGTACTAAGGAAAGGCGTATTATACAATTGGGATCAAGAATGTGAACAACATCTTCAGCAAATCAAAGAGTATCTGTCAAATCCACCGATATTGATGCCACCTATTCAAGGTAAACCATTAATTTTATACATATCAGCAACTAATTCATCATTGGAGGCACTTCTGGCGCAACTGGATGACAACAAAAAGGAAAGAGCTATTTATTACATCAACAGGACATTGGTGTCTTACGAAATGAGCTACAATATAATAGAAAAAGCATGCTTGGCATTAGTCTTCCCATCACAGAAACTAAGGCACTATATGCTCGCACATTCAGTCAAGTTGGTGGCCAAAATTGATCCACTCAAGTATCTTTTAATAAAGCAACACTCACCAGATGATTGGCAAAGTGGGTAATGATCCTTACAGAGTTTGACATTGAATATGTGGAACGCAAAGCCATAAACGGATAGGTAATTACTGATCAACTTGCTGAAGCTCGACTTGAGGATACTCAACCACTACACATTGAGTTCCCAGATGAATCAATAATGCATCTTACTCAACAACCCTAGAAGATGTTCTTTGATGGGTCCTTTACTCAAAATGGTTCAGGTGCTGGCATACTATTCATTACTCCTTAGAAGTACTCCATTCCAAAATCTTATAAGATTCTATTCCCTTGCACAAACAACATTGCAGAATATGAAGCATTGGTAAATGGAATAAAATTAGCCATTGAATGGAAGGTTGCTGAATTACATATTTATGGAGATTCTCAGTTGGTCATCAATCAAATCAATGATACATATCAGACTGGGGATGAGAAATTGATGCCTTACAAGAGGATGGTAGATGATTTCAAGAAGTATTTTGCTTTTGTATCATTCCAACAAATTCCTAGATCAACAAATAGAGTAGCCGATGCTATGGCTACCTTGGCATCTATACCTGAGCTACAGGAGTCCAATTTTCGCTTTGATTTCCTGGTGGAAGAGTTAGATTACCCTACTTATGATTCTCCTGAGACCCAAATAGTCTGTTCTATTATTGGACACGATTCATCCTGATATAGCCACATCTATTCCTATCTTTGTGACCAAATTATCCCTGAAAACCTTACTTGTACCGAGAAAAGAAACCTAACTTGAAACGCTTCGCGATATGTTATCATAGCTAACAATTTATTTAGATGAGGTTTGGATGGTACTTTGCTTAGATGTCTAGAAACTGAAGAATCAAAACGTGCATTGTCAGAAGTCCATGAAGGTATTTGTGGATCTCATTTAAATGGTTTTACTTTAGCTTGGAAACTATTATGGGCTGGCTACTACTGGCCAGATATGGAAAAAGACGCCATAAAATTTGCTAAGACTTGTGAGAAATGTCAGCTTCATGGAAATCTCATACATGCCCCGATGAGGGATCTCATACCATTCATTACACATTAGCCTTTTCAGCAATGGGCCTTTGATCTCATTGGTCAGATATATCCTACTTCATCCAATGGACATAAATTCATCATAACAGCCACTGAATATTTCACCAAGTGGGTAGAGGCAATTCCGCTCATCAAAGCAACTGGTAAACAAGTCACCTTATTCATCCTAAACTATATAATTTGCAGGTATGAGATACCTTCATCCATCGTGACTGATAATGGAGGACTATTCAAGAATAAAGACCTGGATGAACTTTGTGAGAAATTCAAAATAAAGCAACACTGGTCATCAGTATATTACCTTCAAGGTAATGGACAAGCTGAGGCGTCTAACAAAAACCTACTGACTATCTTGCACAGAACAGTGAACAAATTCAGGAAAGATTGGCATCTGCAGCTCAATCCGGCACTATGGGCTTACAGAACAAGTATCAGAACACCTACAGGGGCTACACCTTTCTCTTTGGTGTATGGGTTCAAAGCAATATTACCTATTGAAGTAGAAATACAATCTCTAAGATTTTCGTTGCAAGGTCTTGTTACTGATGAAGATCATAGAATATCTAGATTGCAAGAACTCGAATTGCTAGATGAGCGTCGACAAGTGGCGTTTAATTATCTCAGAGTGTATCAAAAGAGAATGTCCAGAGGGTATAACAAGAAAGTTCGACAAAGATAATTTCAAGTTGGTGACCTAGTTCTGAGAGAAAATCCAAAAAATCAATAGTTTCGAGACAACAAAGGGAAGTTTGAACCCAACTGGCTGGGTCCTTATATCGTTACTATAGACTTTGGCTCTGGTGCTTATCAACTCTCAACATCAGAAGGAGAACAACTTTGAGAACCGATTAACACCATCCACCTGAAAAGATTCTTTACTTACCATTCTCTCCTCCAGCAAACTATACAGCGGAAAATGTCTTGAAGAAATCATAAAAATCAGAAAATGTCCTGAAGAAATCCTAAAAATCAGAAAATATCCTGAAGAAATCCTAAAAATCAGAAAATGTCTTGAAGAAATCATAAAAATCAGAAAAAGTCCTGAAAAAAAAAAAAAAAGGAAAAAAGAGAGAAAATGCCTTGGTGAAAACTTGGTAAATAGGCACCTTTGTAAAAAAAAAGAATAAGAATCTTTGCTAAGTAGGTGAAAACCTGGTAAACAGGCGCCTCTTGTACTCAAGCACTCCGTCTATCAACGCAATGTTGGCATTTCCCGCTTTCAAGTATCTTTTGTTTTCACTTGTACATATTTTCAGTCACTTTTGTGACATCCTGGTTCGTTGGAACCCTCATGACTTTAAACAGATCAATGTCCTAGTCTTAGGTTACTCGACAGATCACATTACATATCCTAAGCAGTGTCAACCAAGTCATTATTCCGTCAGTGAAACCTGGTTAGCCACTCCGAGTCAGTCACCTATCTCCTGACTACTACAGAGTTTTTATTACTGAGTTCACAAGCAAAACAACATAACAAAGAACAATTACTAAATAGTTTGAGCTATGAATGAAAAATTTTCTCTGTATGCTGTCTTTTATATTGGTTTTCGATTATTATCCCCCTGAGTAACTTGAGGAAGTCTGTATTGACTAAGAGGTGCAAGGATTGGGGGCATAATATTTTCTTTGTTTTCTGCTTGTAAGAATGATCCCGATGATCTAGAAACATATAAATTAGCTGGGTGTCTGTGATAAGATCCTTCACATTAAGGTGAAATCACCTCACATACCTCGACTCCACTTAATTGTATGCTACAAGGAGGTCCATGTCATTTTTTTGTCTGTTTTGAGAGAATTTCTTTATGATGCAATTCCGGTCCCTACGAAATCTGTCCAAGGATATGAACAAAAAAAGGGTCATTGTGGACAAGATGATTAATAGTGCACATTGAAAAAGAAAGGAACTCTACCTTGACTATTGTGTTCGTTATGCTCAGTGATGAATCTTAAGTATTTTAAATCCAGTGACTAGGTTTAGGTTGCATTTTGCATATCATTTTGCATTTCATTCTACATTTTAGTGAATCTAGGGTGATTCTGGTGTGATAATAATAATCTCTTTATCTTCAGAATGAGAGCTGAAAGCATCATCATTTCTTATGCTAAGTGGTCTATTTATCATTATTTCTCTGATCGGGTACTTGTGTTTTGAGATGTTTAGCTACATACATAACATTTCATATAGATTCATTCATTTTATTATTAATCATTTGTATTCATCTTATTACATAGAAAAAAAATAAAAAAATTTGCATTGCTCATTTTCATTCATTTATTTGCATATGAAAAGAAACAAAAACATAGACATCCATTATCATTTGTAATACATACATTCATGCTGAAAAATAAATGCATACATATAGAATAAAGCATATAGAAACATCTCATAATCGAATTGACACAAGTACAATGAAGTCAAATCGGATCTCGTATATATATATCATCTCAAGTCTAAGAGTACAAAATGATGTCCAATGACATGTACAAACTGCCATCGGAGCAAGAATCGTATAGGCTACAAAAACACAAATGGGTGTGTCTACAAAAAAAAATCCGAGGTACAAAAAGAATAATCTAGCTGGCACCCTCTCCCTCATCACCTGGTGGAGGAGGAAGAGCTTGATGCCCGGGATCCTGTCGAGGTGCTCGCACTCCCTCCGATCTGGCCATATACTGTGAATAAGGTTGCACCTGCTATGCAATAGGAACTACAACACTATACACAGCTACATAATAAGATGCCCTACTGCTCTGGAGAAGGACCTCCTGTCGTACAGACTTTATCTCTGCTCTCGACTCTGCTCTCAAAGCCGCAATCTGGCGATCATGCTCAGTCTTCACCTTGGCCAGCTGTCGGTCTTGCTCCGCCAGCTGAGTCTGTGCCACTAACAACTATGACTGCAGCTTTGCAAGATGTGCTCTCATCGACTGACCCGTGTCAGCCCCCTGCTCTCTCGTAGGTTCTCCACCACCATCTCCACCACCCTCTCCACCTGTGGCTCCGCCCTGCTCCTCTCGCCACTGACGAACCTACCTTGGAGCTGCTCACTCCTCCTCTCTTGCACCCAACCTCACGCCTACTCTCCCAAGGGATCCACCCTCACCCCTCTTCTGTCCAATGTTAGATCGCACTCCACTGCTGCTGGCACCAGGATCACCACTAGTCCATTGTGGAGCATCTGGTCTCTAGCCCTATCCCTGCCTATGACCCTGTCTCTGTGCCTATCCCTATGCCGGTGTGGGGGCATCATCCTCCACATCCTCGATATGAGGAGCATGCTCTCCAGGATTCGTAAACCAAGGGAATGGATGTTGCTGCAAATAATCCCTATACTGGGGCAATACCCCAGCATCTGCTATATCCTCCAGGTAATCCCATCTCAGGCAGGGTAAACCTGTCAGCTCCTGCGTAGCCAAGGCATAAGATAGCCTAGGTGCCCAACCCTACCTCTCCTCGTCCGCATACCTAGCATATGCTATAAACTCCTGTGAGATCCCCTGAGGCCGGCCATACTGCCTCATCACTCGTGAAACAACGAATCGCTCCACAATAGTCTGCGATCTCCCAATTAGTGGGCATGTGACAAATAGATCTCTGCACACTGTCCGCCAGTCATCCCATGGCTCTAACCCTCTATATGGTCACCATACGATAGTTATCAAGTCATCGAGCTACCGTCTCCAGAAGTCTGTCTGGCCCAGATGGGGTTGCATGATATATCCAGCATATCTATAAATGATTAGCTATCCGGGCTCCCTGCTATCTGTCACTATCGACTGATACACAAGAAGGTGCTCCCAAGCCCACACCTACAAAATGTACACCCTAGCAGCCATGCTCCGCCCCTCTCTATAAACAATCTCATGCATCTCTCGATACATGTGGGCCAGTAAGAAAGAACCCCAGCCAAGTCTCCGAGGGGACTCTATCAATTGCTCAAGCATATGGCCCCATCCGCTCTAGAAACCCTGCTGCCCTGGGTCTGGCATCAAAAAACACCCAATAAACCCTACTAAGACACATGCCAGCAGATACTCCTCACTATACCTGCTCATCAGTATATCCCAACTCATAGAACGAGTCAAGATATCTAGATCCCTGAATACATTCCTCAGTGCCTGCAGTCCAGGTAACAATGCGGTATCATAGTCCACCTTATCCCCAGCAAAAGAGATACGAAGAATCCTATACATATCCTCAGGAGTGATGGTCAACTCCCCAACTGGCAAATGAAAGGTATTATGCTCTGAATGAAATCGTTCTACTAACTTTGTGAGCATCCCGTGGTTCACATGGATATCAGGTAACCTCATCAAATGAGCCAAGCCACATAAATCAACATGAGCCTTCTCAACCTTAGACAAATCCCGAACTAAAGCCATCGTGGGTGGATATACACATCTGAAGAGCACAGGAGGTAAAGAAACCTGCAAAACCCAACAACAAACATCAGAAAACATTCCAAATTAGCTTGCAAGAGAAGTTAAACATCATGCAAATCCAAACAAGTTAAATACAAAACCAAAATTTCATGTTTACACTTTCAAAAAATGTCACTATTTTTTGAATGACAAAACACAGTTAAACAGAATCTCGTACAAGCCAGAAATGGCTATCATACGAGAAAACAGCCTCAAACGACAAATTTTTATACACCGCATGACAAAATAGTCTTTTAACTGGCCTATCGTACGACACAAGGGTTGCTCTCGTAGGACAATTCTAATGGGTTGAAATGATAAAACACATTTTGCCAGTTTCTTGTACGAGATAGGATCCTGTCTCGCACGATAAACCGAGAAACCCGACTTCAAACTCGTCAAAAACGTGAAAAATACACAAAAAAATTCAAATTTGGAAACATACAGAGGCTAAAGATTGATCACTTACCACTGGCTCGTAGTTTTGGGGTCGATTATGTTGTCTCTGCCACTCAAATCGATGCTGACGAGTAGGGACCACCATTTTTCTTCGCAGAAGGTTTTTTGAATTTATAAACTTGGAGAGTTAAAATGAATTGAAAATGACACTTTTGTCCTATATATAGCCTAAAACCTAATTTTTGAAATAGCTCCGATGGACACAAAAATTGTACCCTTGGCTAATGTGCCTTCTTTGATTCCATTTTCAGGATCGAAATCGAACTTCAAGATCATCTTGCTAGTCCATTTCACAATTTTGACCACTTAGCACTTTTTTTCATTAATGCTTATTCTTTCTTCAAATTGCGCTTAATTTCAACGCTGAATCTTAATTCAATTTCAATTCTACACATCCACATTTCAATTCTACTTATCAACTCTACGCTCAATTTCTCATCAATCATTGCCAAATCCTCAGAAAAATCCTCAAAATCAATTTGTGCTTAAATCACTTATTTTCGCCAAACAATTGCCTATAATCAACTACCCTCGCTATCTTTTGATTTCGTTCCCAAGGGGGCATACTCATGACCTTATGACTTTACATCTCACAAGTCGAGAATTTTTTTCAAATCTTCATCAAAAGTCGAGCAAAATCTTTCTAATTAAAATCCTTATTGTTAACGGGCATCTCAACTTCATCGCTTCACATCAAGTTGAAATCTCTCGATCATCTGAATCAATCAATTGCTAGGGGCATATCAGTTTCATCACTTCAAATCAAGCTGATATTCGTCTTTCATTTGAATTAATCTCTTAACATTAATTAGTTTCATCGCTTCAAATCAAACTGATTATTCGTTTAAACTCAAATCAAAAGTTTAAAGAGTTTCTTTGGTCATTCTAAATCTAAGCGGGTGTTCAGTATTCATTTCTTGATCAAGCTAGATGGTTTATTCTTCGCTCATTGTGTCTTGATCAATCAAGTTCAAGATTGATTTTTATCATTATTCACTGTATCTAAGATCAATCAAGTTCTAGATCAGTAAGATCCGCTTGATCAATCAAGTTCAAGTTCAGTATCTTTGTTTTCTATCGTTCCTCAGTTCAATTAAGTTCGGGATCGGTATCACTTTAATCAGACCTCATTTAGCTTTGTCGCTTCGAATCAAGCTAACACCTCACTTTTTATCTAGTTCATGATCAATCAAGTTCAGAACTGGCATCTCCTGGACATCACACATTCTTTGAATCAAAGCGCTGCTCGCACATTAATTCAAAGAGGGGCAAATGTAATACCCTAAAATTGGTCATCTAAACCATGGGCCCCTAATCTCGACAACATCACCAAGGTCCTAACCAAAGGCAATTAAATCAATCTTGAGCACATTATTAATTCCTTAATTATCAAAAATCACATGGCAAATCAACCACTCAATATTAATTAAATATTTATTTAATTAATTGAGTTATTTCAAGAATAATCATTTTGATCAATTACCCATTTTAATTTATTAAATATCTTTGCATATTTAATTAATTAATAAATTTGCCATTCAATCATGCGAAAGGATTAATTTATTACAAAGAGTTGAATTGAAACAAAACAAAAGTCAAAAAAAAAAAGAATTGAAGAGAGAGAGAAATCAAACTTGAGATATTATTTCTTTTTCTAAATTTAGAACTTGAAATCAGAAAAGCAATTTAATTGAATTGTTGAATTATTCTCTAAAATTGGAACTCAAAGCTTTTCAGAAAAAGAAGTTCAGTTGCATTAAGAAAACTCTTTTCTTGATTAAATTGAAGAATTATCTATTTTTATCAGATGTGCATGGAATTAATTTATTATTATTTTCCAATGCAACTTGGACTTCTAATTTGAATGCATTTCAATTAAACTTATAATTGGAATCTATCTCAAGGTTATCTCAACCTGATTTCTCAATTATTTTTCAATTAGTCCTAAATTGAGCTTTTTGTAATTCTCTATAAATTCAATCTTCATCTCTCATTCCAATTCACCCGAGAGATTTTTGAGAACATGCTTGGAAATTATTATCATGCTAATTTTGCTCTAGAGTCATTGAAATCATTGTGCTTTTTTAGATTACTTGCATCCATTTTACATTCATTATTGCTTGAATTTGCTTCAATTACTCATCCATCTTGCATCCATATAGCTTAATATCATATAGATTAAATCCTTCGTCTTGGTGTAGTCTAGTCACTGGTATTGCTTATAAAAAATCTGAGAGCAATCTTATACTCGCATCTTTTAGAAAGCAATTAGTCGCTTTGCTATGGTTTATTTCTTATTGCTTATTGATTACTAACCATGCATATAATGACTTAATTGAAGTGTTGTGCTTGCAGCTACAGGTTCACTTTTTCACACACACACACTAACCATGCATATAATGACTTAATTGAAGTGTTGTGCTTGCAGCTACATGTTCACTTTTTCACACACACATCTCTGGCACCCACCGTGGGACCTGAAGACTACATTTTTTCGGCCTCCAAGACTAACCACTTTTTTTTTTGTTATTGTTGGATTTTGCCAAGATCAAGAGGTCAATGAAATGTACAAGATAGAGACACAATATAGGACAAGAATAAATTGTATTCTCATCAATAGAAAATGATCAATAATTGTTGTTGTATACAATGTAGATGAGCCTCCTTATATAGGCAAGGCAAGGGATATGTATGAGCACACAAACATGACATGTGGCTCAATAAGAAACAAGGGTAGGTAGGAAATAGGTGTGGGTAGGTAGGAGAAATAATATAATATTCCACATGAGGTGGATCACCCACCGAAGGTGGAATTATCACTCCACTATAAGTGGATATGATAGTGTAATAACAAGATCAACACCATAAGAGATGGAATTTCTCCTACACACACTATCCCAATGTGGCACAAACACCCAAGTGTCTCATATCCAAACTACTATGAAATGTATTATCCTAAGTAAACTTAAGTAAGTGTAATAATATCCAAGATGAATAATTATTTACACCAACACCCCCCCTTAAGTGCAACTTAGGGGAATGCACTTAAGTCTACAATGCAACTAAGCAATGCAAGATGGGTCCCGGCTACGAGGCCATGTTAGGTACCCATGAACAAATGCAAATGCATGCAAACCAATGCAATGAAATCTCTCACAAAGTGGGGAAAGAGAGAAAAATCCAATGGGAAAAAACCCTCCCCCAAAAGAGAGATGAAAGCTATACAAGAGAACTCTCAAAGAAGTATGTGAGGAACAAAACCCCATGTGAAGAAAAAGTCCCCCCCATATGAGAGAAGAAGAGAAGTCAAACTGTGATCCTCCCTCAATGAAGAATCTGCACCAATGATAGAAGCTCGATGTATGAAGAAACTGCTCCATGAACGTCGAACAACATTCCTCCCCTTAGGAAGAAACAAAACCAAAGGTGTATCCATGAAGTCTCCCCAATCATGAAGGGAAGATGTATGAAGAAAACTCATGATGAAAGGAATCTCTAAAAACTGCTCAAGTGTCCCCATGTCAATGCTGAAAGATACCCCTTCCAAAGGTGGTAATCTGTGCCACACTGCTGAAAAAGGCACTCCAAGATCTAGTGGAGATGGATGTAGAACAATATCCAAAGACTCATGTGTCTCCTCAAAGAATAAAGAGACCTCCTCCAACTGCTGTACATAAGTATCCACAATCATGTCAACCTCGAAAGAATGATCATGTAGAGAATGAACAAGAGGGTCAGAGTGTGCCCTCGCAACAATCGAAGAAGGATCATCTTCATCAAAGAGAAGATGAATGTCATCAATGATGTCTCCCAAATCTGCAATGTAGGATTCCACAAACAAACCTGCAATATTTGTCATGTAATCATCCCATGAATCTGAAGCTGGAAGACAATGTATATCCTGCTGCACTGAATCACGTGAAGGCAAAACTGTCGCACTATCTGCATCATCAGGTGCAATAGGTGATGTGATATCAATATGAGGAGATGAAATACAAGACTCAAGAACTGGGTTACATGTGAGAATCCCCATGTTCAAGTGTCCAAAGTTCTCCTCAAAATTTGAATCATCACAATAAGTGTGATCAACATGTGTAGAATCATCAAATGTGAAATCATCATCATCAACAAAATCTGAAAAGGAGTATAACTGAGATGCATGATCAACCACCCCAGTTGCAATGATAGCTCTAGTCTCCATGTCTCTAATGAAAACTGAGTCAGGTGTGAACTCCACAACTCTCTTAGTTGCGCCATATGTGATTTGATAGATAGAAAGGAGATTGTTTGTCAAGTGGGGTACACACAACACATCATTGAAGGAGTTATCCCCAATGTCAATAGATCCTTTCCCAATCACATCCATGTATGTATGATTGCCCATCAAAATCTGTGGCATGGTGCAAGGCTCAAATGTAGAGAACATAGACTGTGAAGATGCCATATGATGAGAAGCCCCTGAATCTAGAAGCCATCTCTCTGAAGTATGATTTGTTGTAGCACATAGAGCTTTTCCTTTTCTTGTTCCAAAAGAGTGAGTCTTTCCACTTGTAGAAGCCATGAATGCTTGCCCTTTTCCTTTTGAATGTGAGGAAGTGGAAGTTGATGAATCATCCTTCTTGTAGACTTTAGGCAAATCAATGTTATGCTTTTTGATGATGTGTGTAAGCTCATCAATCTTCTTAGTATGGCAACGATGTTCCTCATGACCAATCCTTTTACAATAAGCACAAGTAGGTCTCTCTCTCTTTGGTGAATTATCTTTCTTGGAAGAGGATGAATCTCCTTGTTGTGGAGAAGATTGTGCTTTTTCCTTAGGCTTTGATTGCCATTTCTTCTTGTTTGAGTTGTCCTTTCCTTGATTTCCTTTGTTCCCTTGATTTGCTACTAATGCTTGAGACTTGGAAGAAGCCTTAAGAATGCCCATGCTTATCAACTTAGTTTGTTCCATCATCAACATTTCATTGAAAGCATCAAATGTAGGCATTTTGTAGCTCGAACCCATTGTCATCCTATGAGTTTGGAAACTAGAAACAAATGCTGCATATTCTTGTGGAAGCTTCCCTATCAAGTTGAATATCAATTGAGTATCCTTCTTATCAATGCCACAATCTTTGAGTTGTGCCCTCAACTCATTTGCCTTAGTGACATAATCTTGTATAGTATCAAAGTTCTTGGGATCTAACATGGTGAGATCACTATCAATTTGATATCCCCTAATCTCATCAACTTGACCATACAAGTCTTGAAACTTTTGCCAAGCATCCTTGATTAGAGTACATTTCTCAATATGAAAAATGAGATCCTTTGATACATACTTTCTTAAGGTACCAATTGCCATGATATTTTTAGTGAGCCAATCTAAGTGACCAACTGGATCAGCCTTAGGATCAGCTGGAGCAACAATAGTTCCATCAATGTAATGAGTGAGTCCTTTTTCCATAAGTTTACTCCATGCATCAATTTTCCAAGTAGCATAATTATGTGGAGTTAAAAGAGGAAACTTAGAAGAACCCATAGCAGCAAAAAGGAAGGAACACAAGAGCACAAAAGCACAAGAGACACCCCCCAAATTCAATCAATCAAAGTACCCCCCAAAAGTGATGATTTTGGCACTTTATACTTAGTGCGATTACAATGAGCCACTTGCAAAACAAGGCAAAGTGGGCTTATGATGCAAATTTTACAACTTCTCAAATGAGATACAAGAGACTTCAATCAAAAGTGCAATGAATCTAACTGAGATTCAAGCAAATATACAAGTACCAAGATAGCCAAAAATGGCCAAGATCTAAAATTACAATTTCTACTTATAATGACATCAATCTGATAGCATCATGTGAAAGTAGACGAAAAAATACGCACTTTCAAAAAAAATGGCACCTAAAAGGGAGGTCAGATGACCCCAAACGAAGCCTCTGAAGTTGCAAAAACTGGGATTACTCAGGGATAGTCACCAAAAACTGCATTTTCTGAAAAATCCGTGCATCAAAATCAAAAAATTCTTCCACCATTGCGGAGAGCACAAAATTATAGCCCATTTCAAAAAAAATTGCACCCAAAAAGGAGCAAAAATGAGCAAGTTATGGCCATTTGAAGTTGAACTGCAAAATAAAAAATGCAAATGAGAGGGGGTCAAAAATTTTTCAAACTCTGCTGATGTGGTGCTGACGTCAGCAAAACACTATGTTAAATTTGACGGCCGTATGACCGTCGCCAAAACTTTGCCTCTCTTGCTGACTGGGCGTCCGTACTGTACGGACGGATTACGTGGCAAGCTGACTGTATGTTCGTACCGTACGGAAATGCTGACTGTGCAGGGCTGATGTGGCAGTCGACGTGGTGTCCGTACGAATGACTGTGTATGGATAGTACGGAAAAGCTGACGTGTCTGTGTTTAGTCCACGGGCCACGGGCCTCCTGCCACGTGGCGGGCGTGGATTCGCCAGCCTGGAAACAGGTACGGGTACAGCACGGGGGGGGGTCTGCGGACCCCCCAAAATTTGATTTTTTTTTTTTTTTTTTTTGATTTCTTTTTCAACTTTTTTGATTTTTTCGAATTTTTTTTTCAATTTTTTCAATTTTTGATTTTTTCAAAACAATATTTCAGAAATAAAAATAATTTTTTTTTTTTTTCCGAAAAAATACAGGGATATTCGAAAAATCCGTACGATATAGCAAAATTGGGGAAATTTTTTTTCTCACCAAAATAGGCCAACTTTATAACCAAAATTCATGGAAATGGCCTTCTGGACGCAATGGAGAGGTCGGATCTGGTCTAGGATGCCTCCAAATGATGCTGCTCCTCAGATCTGCCTCTTGACATCACAATAATGCCTCTTCAAGACGAATCAATGAAGCCCCAAATAGCTCTGATACCATGTTGGATTTTGCTAAGATCAAAAGGTCAATGAAATGTACAAGATAGAGACACAATATAGGACAAGAATAAACTGTATTCTCATCAATAGAAAATGATCAATAATTGTTGTTGTATACAATGTAGATGAGCCTGCTTATATAGGCAAGGCAAGGGATATGTATGAGCACACAAACATGACATGTGGCTCAATAAGAAACAAGGGTAGGTAGGAAATAGGTGTGGGTAGGTAGGAGAAATAATATAATATTCCACATGAGGTGGATCACCCACCGAAGGTGGAATTATCACTCCACTATAAGTGGATATGATAGTGTAATAACAAGATCAACACCATAAGAGATGGAATTTCTCCTACACACACTATCCCAATGTGGCACAAACACCCAAGTGTCTCATATCCAAACTACTATGAAATGCATTATCCTAAGTAAACTTAAGTAAGTGTAATAATATCCAAGATGAATAATTATTTACACCAACAGTTATTTTCCAGATTTTAGATTTTTTGATTTTTTTTTTCGTCTGTACATTTCATACGACAATTTTTATAGGCTGAAACGACAAACTGTAGGTGTCACATGAATTGCAAATATCCTATCATACGAGCACATCCTCTGTTGTATGAGCAGATCCTCTATCGTACGAGCATACATTATATGTCGTTCGAGTAGGCATCATCAACAATATTCTTTCGTACGATACTGCATCCTGTCTCGTACGAGTCAAGTGCCTGTCGTATGATTCTGTATTTTCTGGTAAAAGAGGCAAATTTCATAATTTTTTCATTTCTGATTGATTATTTTGACGACTGACCTTGACTGTTTATCTGTCTATCTCAGAGTTCTTTTTCACAACCTAACTAGTTTTTGTAGAACGCTTGTCGAAGAATATGCTTGTCGCACAAAGACAATATGACTACTAATTCGTTGTCTTTGCAGGTTGCCTGAGGAAAATTGACTAAACATCGTGTATTCTTTAAATTCATTTTTAGGAACCTAACTTTCTATTTGGTTAAAGAACAAATTTGTCTTTTGTGCTTTTAGAAGATTCTGAGAGGTAGGAGAGTATGCTCTTGTCTTTTTCTAGACAATCAGAAATCCAAACCCTTGAAGCTTTTTCTTTGTTTGAGATTTGTACATCTTTAGTAGGCCTGCCCTCCCGAGGGGTCAAAAAACTCTTAAAGCCATTATGACCGGTGTGAGGGGAACGACCTGAATGGGAACGACTACACACCAAGTACTCCAACCCACTATAAAATAAATGTGATTTGATGAAATCAAGTCAACGACAGTGCTCGAGAATAGCTCTCCTCCGTACCTTCGGGTATATTAAACCTTGGTTTTCAAGGGTGGGAGACCTCTTAATTACATTTATACCTTGATGCACCGAATGGATCCTTGACTAAATCTAATTTAAAATTAGAAACTACCTGGTTCATCTCCGAAAGCGGGATAATCTTTGTGCAAGAGAGATAGTAACTCTCCCAAGATACTTATCATTTCGTGCCCCCATTAGCATTTGGAGTTGGATAATACGGTGTTGAGAATCCATTGTGTGAGACTCAGCGGCCATATTCTGATTAGCTATTGGGTGTGTACCCAAGTCTACAAGCAAAGGTTTTCTTTCCTCACCAAATTCCTTAGGGTTTGCATGCTATGATTGGAGTCACTATACATACTACTTGTTTTCTGTGTTTTCATCCCTGAAACAAAAACTGAAATATCAAAAATTGGTGAAGACCAGAAACAACTTAGTGAGTCAAAACTCTGTCCGTGTCATAAACCAGTCTGTCCTAAGTCAAAACTCTGTCTGTGTCAGAAACTAGTCCATCCTAAGTCTGAAACTCTCTCTGTCAGAAACTAGTTTATCCTGGTAAAAAATTAGTCCATCTCAGAATTGGTCATACTCAGTTATCATACTCAGCAATCAGAAAAAACTCAAAATTTCTAGGCTCTATCCTATGAACAGTCATATGAGTCTGATAATTCATCGTCCTATATGACATCCTGTGTCGTACGAGTCTTCTGGTTTGTCGTCCTAGACTTAATCTTGTGTCATATGAGTCATTTTATTCTGTCGTCTGACTCTATATCCTATGTTTTACGAAACATAATTGCTCCGAGTCTTTTGTCATCCTGTAGATGCCCATTTGTCATATGGTACAAGGTAGAAACTCATACAAAATAGAGGTATTGTTGTCCTGTAGCTGCTAAATTGTTGTCCGGTCCAGAAAATCCTGTCGTATGAGTCTTTGGTTTTGTCAGAACAGAACAGTCAAACTTGCCTAAAAATAGTTTACAACAAACATAATACTGGTTATCATTTTCCTGAGCATAAACAGATAAAGACAGTGTACCTCTGCCATTTGCGTTGCACGATTTGGTCGATCACCTTTCAGCTAGTTCAATCAACTACCTATAAAATTTTAGTCACTTAGATAACGTCTTATATAGGATAGTTCATTCCTGAAACCAGATTGAATCTTACACTACGCTTAGAATCAACTTAGATAATGTCTTAGACAGGATAGATTGTTCCTAAAATCAGACTAAATCTCAGTTGTCTCTCCCAAACAATACTCTAAACAGAACAACTAGCTCTGAAATTGGTCTTGACCTCTGCATCACAAACAACTCTAGGTCACACAAATCCATAAAAAATGCCTATTCAAACCAGGAGTTCTCATAAGAAACAAGCCAAAGGCAAAGAACAAACCTTCACCTAACAAGATAATCCATTCTACGTGAAGGATCCACTCACTGACATGCCGTCGTCATCAGGCGAACCAATTTTTGATGAACCAAAATCTCCCATTATACATGAGACAGAATACAATTATAGAAACAAAAATGACCGTAATATTCCCAAAAATCATAATGACTCCACATCATCAAGTGAGATTGACGAAGATGCTGAACCTCTAGAAAAAGAAATCCTTGATTGTCAGAAAGACAAAGACTTTAGAAAAATGATGAAAACTATCATGACCTGAGAGAAGGAAGACTATTTCTTAGAACTAGCAAAACAAGGTGCCAAACTTCCTATTGGATATGATGTTCAGACACTTGTTACTAAAAGGGAAGACTCACCTATACTCATGGTACACAAATAGTTACTAGCTTTGCGGATGGAGGTCACATAATTGAAGAATAAGGACAAGTCCCCAAAACAATATTCTCTGGAAACAATATGTCCCTTTCCATGTGATAAAAATCTACACATGCCTCCATTTCCTCCACGAGTGGAAATCCCAAAATTTGAGAAATATGATGGTACCTTAGATCCTCAAGATCATGTTAGGGAATTTAGTGCTGCTTGTATGGAATTCATGCACGATCAAATGTACCTTATGCGTCTCTTCCCAAGGAGTTTAGGGGGTCAAGCAATGGAATGGTTCTCAAGTCTACCCAAAGGAATAAAAACATTCAAAGAAATAATCCAACTATTTTTACAACAATACTCATACAACATTCGACATCTTGTAACTATGATCGATCTTTGTAATACTCAATAGAAAACAGGGGAACCTCTTCTTACTTTTCTCCAATGCTGGAGAAAGATGTTCTCTAGGTACCCATGACCTATTCCAGACTCTGAGAAAATGGATATATTTGTCAATAACTTGGTCCCCGAATTGAAATATAGCGTACAAATGCAAGTACACCCATCATTTAACAAAATGGTAGATAATGCCATTCGAATGGAAGATGTACTCATAAAGAAAGGGGATATCACACCTTGGAAAGAAACACAAACAAGATCTAGCTCTAAAGAGAAGAACAAGTATTGGAAATTTGCCAAAGACAACAACAAGAATTTTGTTAATGATGGAGTAATAGACACTGTCAAAACCATATCAAAATCCACAATATTCAACTTGGCTAGTGGTACACAAGCACTTAAAGCTGCTAAGGTTACCGTAGAGAATTCACCAAAGAAAACAAAGGAATGGTTCAAAGAAAAGCCTTGGCTTTCCAAACCTAAGCATGATTTTACTCCTCTTGAAGAATCATATGAATCCACTTTCAAAACTCTATTAGAAAACAACTTGATAACACTACCAGATAACTTCAGACCATATGATCCAGATGTCAAACCAAGATGGTGGAGAGAAAATGAATATTGTGACTTCCATTGGAATAAGGGTCATAACATAAACAATTGCATGAAGCTAAAACATGAGATTCAGGATCTCATAGACGCTGGTAAAGTTGTTGTTGGGAATCACCCAACCAATGCTGATCATAAAGAATTTAAAGACCCTTTGCGTGCTTATGAACAAGGTGATTCCTCAAAGACCAAAGGAGTTGCCAAGGTAAATTATATTTATGCCAGCCAAGACAATGTTATCAACATGATTGAACCTTCACACTCAGAATATTGCAATGTGATTATAGTTCAAGATAAACCAAATGAATCACAATATGCAAGAGCTTTGACCCGATCTCAAAAGAAAGTTACCCTCCAAGGAGCTAGTTCTTCCAACCTGGCTCAAGAAACATCAAATCCAATAGCCTTGCCAAACAAACAAAATGAATCAACCTTGGACAAATTTAAAAGGTTAACCTCATCATCATCCTTTGGATATAGCGTGGTTGAACAGTTAAAAAGGACAAATGCTCAAATTTCAATTTTTGAATTGCTACAACTCTCATCTGCTCACAAAGAAATCCTAGACAAAGCATTGCTCACTACCAACATTCCAAAAGATTTAGACATTGATCGGTTTCAGTCTATGGTGGTTCATTTGACTTCACCTCACTATTTGACCTTCTCTGAAGAAGATGACAATTCATTAAATCATCCACATAACCATCCATTTCATATTGAAGCCATGATCCACAAACATAGAGTCAAACGTGTTTTGATAGACGGAGGCGCAGGGTTGAATATCTGTACTTATCATCTACTTACACAGCTAGGATTCTCTGAAAATGTTATTAATCCTGGCAAGAAAATAACAATAAAAGCCTATGATGAGGAAGAAAGGACCTCCAAAGGTCTAGTATCATTACCAATTAGAGTGGGACCAGTAGAGAGAGATGTCCTCTTCTAGGTTCTCGATATTCCATTGTCATACAATATATTATTGGGCAGGTCGTGGATTCATGAAATGAAGGCAGCACCGTCAACATATCAACAATGCTTAAAGTTTCCTTACAATAGAGTTGAAGTCAGTATTCCTACTGATACAAATGTCATCTGTAATGCATTGACAAAAGGTGAAGATACTTTTGTGCCTCATAATAGGGCAACCTCTCCAAATGAAGACCCAGAAACATTGATGAAAGACTTGGAAAAGAGATTGAAGATTACAGATACCGGCATGGATGGCTATAAGATAGAACTAGTACTATCATTAGTTTCTCTCCCTCCATCACCAAAATAGTTGGGCAAGCCATTAGAGGCTATGAGAACACAAACTTCGGGTCCGAATACTATATTTGATGGTCTCTTTATACAGTCTTCTACCTCCTTGGTAGATGAAATAGAAGAGGATGCTGTGCTTAACTGGCTCTTTAAGGAAGATAGTCCAAATGAGGAGGTATGACATTGTGAGATTTCCTCAAACCAATATGGTTGTGGTTACAAAATGATTCAGTGCATGGGGTACTCAGGTACTGGTTCTTTGGGCAAACAAAAAGAAGGTATTACTAAACCAATTCAGCTACAAACCAAATCCACACATGATAAGGCTGGACTGGGATACAATCCTAAAAAGACATAAGACCAAAAACATGTTTCTAAGTCTAAGTGCTCGAAAAAGATATCACCATTAACATTACATGAAGCAGACACTAAACAAACAAAAGTAGAGTGTAGAAAAGAGAAAGAGGAATCAACAGTGAATAAAGAAGAAATAGTCAGTGCTCAAGCTTCGATGGTATCAGCTATGATAATACACGAAGTTGAGGTTCCTGAGGATATAAGGGATGAAGTCGTAAGAATTAGAGAATTGTTTGCACCATTAAAAGTTCCAGTCACATATACTGGCAGGCAACAAGTAGATGATTCAGAGACTGATTCAAACGAGTATGAATGGGGTCCTGACTATGTTTCAGACACATCCACTACAGAAACTCCAGAAGAATCTAGTGGTGTCATAGATGATACTCAAGAGCTGACACGAATAAAACTAGAGAAGGAAATACAAGAAATTAGACAAAAGAGGCAAGAAAATTATGAACAAGGATTGAAAGAAGGAAGAATACCAGAAAGCTTCTCATCTATGTGCCCTTATCCTAAAACAGAACAGATCAGTTATAGTACTACACAAAAAGAGTGAGAATCTACCAAACAAGAACCAACCATCAGTCTAGAAGAAGCTAAATGGAGTAGACGACAACAAATCACAGGAACAATGAGATCATGTCAACAAGTGTGTCAGATACAAATGAAAAATGAACCACAACATGAAGGAACTTGTAGCATTAAAGATGTTAGTATTGATACCATACATATGCTTACTAAATCACTTGAAAGAGACTTGGAAACTTCATCCAATGACTCTGATGACTCTGATGACAGTCTTTTTCATGATGATATCCACTCAGCCTCAAATTCTGAATCATCTGATACAAACAATGAAAAGTTGCCTACTAGTCTTATTGTTGTTAAACCATGATATGACGTCTAGTCTGGTGTAGTAAATGATGTTACAAGTATCTCTATTGGATTAGATCGATTAAATATTAATGTGAACTTTAATAATCATGATCTGACTCTTCCTGGTCTCGAGACACTTACTTAAGGTATCATTCTAGAACTTGACTTTTCGATCCATAGTTCTGATAACAATACCATGAACGCTCTTGAACCTATCCAAAATTTGTCCTTAGTACATCCTAAATTGATTGACTGTACTTTAGCAAATCAACCCATGGATATACCTACTTTTGCCAATGACTATACATTATCCTATTATCTCAATGCATTTGAACCTATAAACTCTTCCACCAGTGAACATAGTGAAAATATGACTGAAGCGGATATCAAGTATCTTAGTTGCAAAAACAAGAAAAATAAAAATAAAAGATATAATGGCGAAAACCATATTGTGGTGGTGTCAGAATCTAAAAAAGAGAAAATAAAGGATGTACCTAAAGGTGAAAACCTCTTTGAGGCGCCTGAAGGTGAGATACTTGGTATACTGCCGAGTTATTTTCAGGAGTGGTCTTCCATATTGATCGAGCCAACTCAACCAGTGAATATTGGAAATCAAGAGACACCAAAAATCATTCACGTAGCTCAATCACTATCAGCAGAAGAATTGAAGGAGTTCACTCAGCTATTCTTAGAAAAGAAAATAAACTTTGAATGGACGTACTCTGATATGCCAAGCTTGGATCCTGATCTCATTATGCACCATCTCTCAATCACACCAGGAGTAAAACCAGTTAAACAAAAACTCTGTAAGATGCACCCGCATGTAGCACTATTGGTCAAAGCTGAACTAGAGAAATTGCTCAAAGCTGGATTTATTAGAGCAATAGATTATGCTGAATGAATTTCCAACACAGTGCCTGTGTCGAAGGCAGATAAATCTATCAGAGTTTGTAGAGATTTTAGAGATCTCAAAAAAGCATGTCCAAAAGATGACTTTCCATTGCCAAATATTGATATGATAGTCGACATGACAGCTGGGTATGAGATGTACTCACTAATGGATAAATTTTCTGGCTACAATCAGATTAAGATCACTCCTGGAGATCAAGAAAAGACAACTTTCACCTATGTGAGGGGAACCTTTTGCTGGAACGTCATGCCATTTGGGTTAAAGAACGTAGGGTCGACCTATCAAAGAGCAGTTACAACTATCTTTCATGACATGATGCATAAGAATATGGAAGATTATGTTGATGACGCCTTAGTGAAGACTATGAAAAGATCAATGCATATTCAAGAGTTAGGTCCTATACTTGATAGAATGGAAAAATTTAAGCTCTGATTAAATCCAAAGAAGTGTGCATTCGGAGTGACATCTGGTAAACTACTTGGATACATCATTTCAAAGAAGGGCATCGAGGTTGATCCTGAGAAGGTCCAAGCTATAATGGAAATGCCGCCTCCAAAGAACATTATTCAAATGAGAAGTCTACAGGAACGTCTCCAATCCATTAGAAGATTCATTTCTCAGCAGGCAGACAAGGCTCAACCTTTTACAAAAGTATTGAGAAAAGGAATAATATACAACTGGGATCAGCAGTGTGAATAACATCTTTAGCAGATAAAAGAGTACCTGTCTAATCTATCGATATGATGCCACCTATTCAGGGTGAGCCACTAATCTTATATATATCAGCAACTGATTCATCATTGGGGGCACTTCTGGCACAACAAGATGACAACAAAAAAGAATGAGCTATTTATTACATCAGCAAGATATTGGTGTCTTATGAAATGAGCTATAGTATGATAGAAAAAGCATGCTTGGCATTAGTCTTTGAATCATAGAAACTGAGGCACTATATGCTAGCACATTCAGTCAAGTTGGTGGCTAAAATCGATCCACTCAAGTATCTTCTTAATAAAGCAACACTCACTGGAAGATTGGTGAAATGGGTTATGATCCTTACAGAGTTTGACATTGAATATGTCGCAAAGCCATAAAAGGACAGGTAATTGCTGATCAACTTGCTAAAGCTCCACTTGAGGATAGTCAACCACTACACATCGAGTTCCTAGATGAATCAATAATGCATCTTACTCAACAACCCTGGAAGATGTTCTTCGATGGTTCCTTTACTCAAAATGGTTCAAGTGCTGGCATATTATTCATTACTCCTCAGAAGTTTTCAATCCCAAAGTCTTATAAGATTCTATTCCCTTTCACAAACAACATTGCAGAATATGAAGCTTTGGTGAATGGAATTAAAATAGCTATTGAATGGAAGGTTGCTGAATTACATATATATGGAGATTCTCAACTGGTTATCAATTAGATCAATGATACATATCAGACTCACGATGAGAAATTGATGCCTTACAAGAGGATGGTGGACGATCTCAAGAAGTACTTTGCTTTTGTATCATTCCAACAGATTCCTAGATTAGCGAATAGAGTAGTAGATGCTATGGCCACCTTGGCATCTATACTTGAGTTACAGGAGTCCAATTTTCTCTTTGATTTCCTGGTGGAAGAGTTATATTACCCCGCTTATGATTCTCCTGAGACCCAAATAGTCTGTTCTATTATTGGACATGACTCATCCCGATACAGCCACATCTATTCCTATCTATGTGATCAAATTATCCCTGAAAACCTTACTCATAACGAGAAAATAAACCTAACTCGAAATGCTTCACGGTATGTTATTGTAGTCAAATAAATCTGTCCACTTAATTAAATGAATATTTAATATTTATTTGATTATTTAACCATCAATTAATAATTAATTAAATTAATATATTTAATTAATTCATCTTAACCCTCTTCTCCTATTAATTAAATAAATTATTCAATTTATTTGATTTAATTCACTTAACAAATTCAAACCATTAATTAAATAAATAAATCATATTTATTTAATTAAATATTCTCTCACATTTAAATAAATTAATATTTATTTAAATCCCCCAAAATCCCACCTCTCACATTTAAATAAATTAATATTTATTTAAATCACCTTTATCCTCCACCCACTTGCATTTTCCTACAAATGCAAGTCACACAATTATTTTAAATAAATTATTTATTTAAATCACCTTTATCCTCCACCCACTTGCATTTTCCTACAAATGCAAGTTGCACAACTATTTTAAATAAATTATTTATTTAAAATCCTATTTATCCTCCACCCACTTGTATTTTCCTACAAATGCAAGTTGCACAACTATTTTAAATAAATTATTTATTTAAATCACCTTTATCCTCCACCCACTTGCATTTTCCTACAAATGCAAGTTGCACAACTATTTTAAATAAATTATTTATTTAAAATCCTATTTATCCTCACCCACTTGAAACCTTTAATGGTTTCCCTTGAAGTCTTCAAACTTAATGGCTTCCCTTAAAGTCTTCTTAAGACTTTAATGGTTTCCCTTAAAGTCTTCAAATTTAATGGCTTCCTTCTAGAGTCTTCTCAAACCTTTAATGGTTTCCCTTAAAGTCTTCAAGCATTTAATGCTTTATCTTCTTTTTTCTCATTTAAATAAATTAATATTTATTTGAATATTTACCTAAATGCAAATTACACCATTTAATTGAAATAAATGATTTTATTTTAATTGAAAATACCAAAATTCTTCCCACATGCATTTTCCTACAAAATCCACTTGCATGCCTAAACCCCTTCTAGATTCTTCTAAACCCTTCCTAATTAACCTAATCCATCCCCTAAATATTGTCACATTCCTCTGCAAATTGGAGTCACTTCTCAAAGCCCTCAAAGTGTTTGAAAAACAATTAATGCTTTGTGTGTTCAACAAATTAACCTCTAAAGTCTTCCAAACCACTTATGGCTCTTACATGACCATTAATGGTTAATTCCACTTGCACCCATGGTTAAGGACTTTGACCCCTAACTTAACCCTCATGTAACCCATGTGTCTCTTCAAAACATTTATTTCTTTGACTAGGGTAACCATCATATCCCATCAAGCATTTAATGCTCCTTATCTCTCCTCTCAAGCCTCCTCATGGTGACAATTATCAACATGGGATTGAGTTGAAAGTCTCACATGGATTGAATATCTTTCAATCCTAACCCTTGTTAAGATTGCTCAATCTTAACCCTTCATTTCCCCATTTCTTCTATAAATAGAACCCTTCTCCTCAAGCAAAGAAGGAGGCATTAGAGTATTGTTGTTATACTGGTATTAGCATAGATATTTTTCATAGCATCACTATCTACACTTGCATAGCATTTGTTTGTCATATTCAACCATCTTGAATCTCCATATGGCATCCATGGCTAGTGCTAAAAGCTGAGAGCTACACTCATATGGGACTTGGAGAGGAGAGGAACAAGGGAGAAGGAGCTAAGAGCATGCTAAGAGGCATTTGTAGATGCCTTATTATCTTTGTTTCATTTGTTAGATATATTAGCATGATTTTAGTATCTCTTTTGATATGCATGTTTAGATTAGTTTTTGATTGACTAACACTAACGATTTTCTTGTGTCTTGTGTTGTTTGTCATTTGCTAACCTTGTCCATTTCGTAGAGCATCAATTATCATAGCTAACGATTTATTTAGATGAGGTTTGGATGGTACATTGCTGAGATGTCTAGAAACTGAAGAATCTAAACATGCATTATCGAAAGTCCATGAAGGTATTGATTGAGAATATTTGAGATATAATTTAGTGCAAGAGCATAGATGGTTTTGCTCCCAAGATACTCACCATACATATTTCCTTGAGTAGAAACATAGCTTTTTGAAAGGTCACTTGTGGCTTGATAAAAGTGCTGACTCCCCCATCATAGGGATCATCTATTTGCTATACTCATACAAGACTTAGTATATCATATTCTTACCTACCACGGTGGGATTCATAAGGTATGTAGTACCAAAGTCGAAGAAATATCAAGATGCGGGCTGAATTTATCACAACTGGCCATTTGACCTTAGGGATACAAAGTGTTTGAAGTGTTTTCATGTTAGTCAAGACCAAGTACAAATTGAGTCGACTTCAGGCTTTGGAAAGAAAACACTTAAAATACATTTAAAAGGAAAGGGTCATAAAAAGTCCAAGGATTGGGTTGATCTAGACCCATACTCATTTGTGCCTCTAAGGCAACATTCTTGTGTTTGTGTGCTTGCTTTGTTTTCTTGTCAAAGAAACATCATAAAAATCCAAAAATCAACACAAGTGTTCATCCAACCAAGCATCTTTCAAAAACAACAAAAAAAGATCAAAAACAAAAAAAGAAAAGAATCAAACTTTATGACCATTCTTCACATCTTGAGAAAGAAGAATCGTTATCAGAACATCAAATTGAAAAGAAGACCATTGAGCTCAAAGGCTTTGATCAAAAGGAGGAAATTCTTCTATTTAAATAGACAAATCTTTGTCTCCCATAGAGTTTTTCTACGTCACATGCGTCTCTACCTTCAAGGAAAAACAAACGAATTTGATTCAGAGTCATTGAACCACAGAGATTTTATGCAATATAGAGCTTTGAGTTATCACAAAAACCGAGGAAAGATTATTCCCAACTTTTTCCCAAACATTTGTATCACATACAACATAGCTCGAGAAGTGCCACCAATGCCCGAAAGGGAAGAGGTAGAATTTGTTCCATTGGTGACACAAAGCTTTTATTGAAGTTAAAACATTTCATCCATTAGCTCACTCATACATCATCACTTCATCATCAATCCGTTCCAACTCTCAAAACATTAAGAGGTTCTTGTCCCAAGTTCTCTTTTTAGATATTGCTTGAATCAAACACATCACGTCACTTTTTAGATTGTTTCTACATCTAGGATAAGCTCATCCCAAGAGACACATCTAGGTAGGTTAAAACTAGTTCATGAGTGAATCCTCTCATTACTAGGTAGTTGAAATCTGTAACACATCTCCGATTTCTCTACACCTTATCACATCAAACCCTATAAAAAACAAGCAAGCAATTCAAAAAAGGAGTTTCGGTTACATCTACCTTAAAAGTGCTAGAGATCCATATGCAAAACACTTCACCAACCATCAATATTTCATTTCATCAACAACTCATCATCATTTTCACCCAACTTCAACAAAAGCTTATAAACAAAATGACCCAAACCCGATCACAGTCAAGACAACGAGAAATAGAAATTGAAGAAGAAGAGGAGGAAAATCTCAATGAATTCCAAGAAGCACTTGGAGGAAATGCAAATGACAAAAACCTAAGTACTTCTACTCCTGCAACAATAGAAAGGGCCCAGCATAACCCTCTCTTTAACACACTTTTTGATGAAATAATCAGGAGCAATGTGGATGCTCACTTCTTAAAACTTGCTCAAGAAGGAGCAAAACTCCCCTCTGACTTTGATCTTGCCCAATTAAGACAGGCATCAGAAAGACAAAGTCACCATGAAGAGGAAAGAGGTAGAGATCCCATCAGATATGACATTCCTCGAGGTAACCCACCACCTCCTCCTCCAAATGAAATGGAGATGTTGTGGCAACAAGTCAAGAATCTCGCCCAACAACTTCATAGTGGTGTCAAAACTAACCAATTCTCACTCAATGACATCTATCCCTATCCTTTTGATCAGAATCTTTATATGCCACCCTTACCATGAGGATTCGAAACACCCAAATTAAAAAAATATAGAGGAAAGGGAGATCCCCACGATCATGTCAGAGAATTTCATTCCGCTTTCCTCGAAGTGGCATATGAAGACACATACCTCATGCGCCTTTTTCCCCAAAGCTTGGGAGGAACAACCACATCATGGTTTTCCCGACTATCAGGTGGCATTAGAACATTTGAGGAACTTATCCAGAAATTCCTCGCTTATTACTCTCATAACATTGAACACGACATCACCATGGCTGATCTGTGCAACACTAAATAAAAACCAGGTGAACTATTCTTAATATTCCTGCAACGATGGCATCAAATGTCTAGCAGACGTTCTCTTCAGTTACCTGAATGAGAACTAGTGGAAATATTCATTTCCAACTTAAACAAAGAAATGGAATTTCACCTGGATGTCAAAGACACAGACTCTTTTAACGATATGATCACCAAGGGTTTGAAGTGTGAACGAGCACTCATCAAGAAAGGACTCATCAAAATCTATAATGAACCAAAGGATGGTCCTCGCCCACGCTTAGATAGTGATAAACCAAGCTTCTGGAACAAAAACAAGAATATCGTCAACGATGGGGTTGTGGATGCCAAGACTATACAAAGTGCACAACCTGTGGTTCAATTTGCAGGATAGAATCCTCCACCTCAGAATAACACAAATAATCCTTCAAATCAAAGTCACATCACATCTCACGATGAACCAAGACCTCGTCAGCAAAAACAAAAACACACATACACTCCCTTAGGGGAACCCATTGAAACAGTATTGCAACAACTCATTTCTCAAAATTTGGTCACTCTCCCTAAAACATCAAACTATGAACCTCAGGTCAAACCCGCATGGTGGCGAGATACTAAACACTGCGATTTCCACCAAGGGAGAGGACACAAGACAAGTAATTGTCATTGATTGAAAGATCTTATTTAGGATCTTATTGATCAAGGAGAAATTGAAATAGAAGGTCATGACCCAAAAACAACAAATAATGATCATCTGATATTCAAAAATCCACTTCCATCACAAGATCAAAGGGGTCCTTGCACTTCCAAGTGAGGCACTGATACCATTGATTATACACAGGCTGCGTATAATTACACTGTAAATCATCTGTATGATGCCAGTGAACAAGTTGCAACTATAACCTTCAAAAATCCCAACTCCAATTGCAATGTTGTTACACGCCGCGACAAGGTTACCATAAAGGCAGCTCCACAAGGCACCACCTCCATCCCAAAGCAATACAATCTTGTGGAACAATTAGACAAAACACCTATGCTTATATCCATTTTAGAACTATTGCGCCTATTGCCATCTCATAAAACTATCTTGGATCAAGCACTCGAAGAGGCGTCAGTCCCTACAAACCTGAATATAGATCAAGCCATGGTTGGAAGTCTAAAGTCATCACCTTGTCTCACTTTTTCAGAAAGTGACAATTCATCCTTCTAGCAGCCTCATAACGCTTCACTACACATTGAAGGCTTTATCAACCAACATAGGATCAAGTGAGTCTTGATTGATAATGGAGCAGGCCTGAATATTTGTACACTACAGTTGGTCATAGCATTGCGATATGTAATAGAATTAGTGGATCCCTGTAAGAAGCTCACAATCAAAGCCTATGATGATGCAGAGTGTTCCTCCAAAGGAGCTGTGGTACTACCAATCTGAGTGGGCCCTGTGGTAAAACACATCATCTGTCAAGTTCTGGACCTTCCTCTGCCATACAATCTATTTTTAGGAAGACCTTGGATACATGTCATGCAAGCCGTTCCATCTACCTACCATCAATGTATCAAGTTCCCACATAATGGTGTAGAGATCACAATCCTGGGCGATGCAAATCCCTTTGCATATTGTCATAATATTAGCCATCAACCCGAGATTACCGTTCCTAATAATAGAGAAGCCATTTCCTCCACATCATACATAAGTCCAGCCTCTCTTGCTAGTTCAAACACCACTATACCCAAGCAAGAAAAGCTTAAGATGAAAATAGCAGAGGAAGGTCCTGGGGAATACAACTTAAGTCAACTCTTTTGTGTGGGACAAATGCCCACTTCTCCTAGAACACATGCTAAACTGCAGCAATTACTCCAGCAACCACTGATCATGCCAGCATGTGATTTGACGCCTTTCATCCTTGGAAAGAGTCAAGAAGAAGAAACCCAAGATGAGGACTTAGCGGAATGGATCTATAAAGATCCCATCACCACTGATATACCGCAAGCTACGCTTCCTACAGAGCAATATGGCAAAGGCCTCCTCATTATGCAAAGAATGGGGTATGATGGTCAGAGTGCTTTGGAATATTACAAACAAGGACGACATGAACCACTACTGCCAGAATTAAAGCCCAAGGATAATGCAGGCCTAGGCTTTGAAAAGGAGATCTTTCCTAAGCTCAGATTCAAAGGAAAACCCACCAAACCACTATATCAGCCTATTGCAAAGAGGACACCTTTTATTATCAGAGCAACATCAAACACCATTACAACTGCCCCACCGAGGCTGAAAATCCCAACACAACCATCTACAAAGCCAATCATCCCACCAAGTGAACCAGTAATCCCATCAGCAGTAGCAATAACATCAATAACACCATTAACAACAACAACTGTGTCAGAACCCGCAACAACATCTACAACACCAGCAGTTCCAGTAGAAGCAATTGAGTCAACACTACTGGTACTCCCTGTATTGGATTCCTTAATCCCCATTGACCTTCCTGCGGCACTGATCATTTTATCTACAAAGGTACATCAACCAATCACACCTGCAGTATTTAACTCAAAGGACATCCCAGTATGGTATAGTAATCGGATACTAGAAAGTGACTCAGAGACTGACTCACATGAGTGGGAATTTGATTATGTCCAGCTTAATACTTCAGATGAGGAAGACACATCACTACCTCCACCCCGCAAAGACATCCTTGTTTACGGAGAAGCACAGATAAAGACCTCTTGGGTTCCTAAGCTGGAAACTTCTTCCACAGACCCTACGTCGCATCGTACGCCTGATTTTGACAGGGAGAGAACCTTCAATGACCTTCAACACGCTATCTTAAACCTCACTGATACATCTAATGAACTTAACCTAATCGATGAAGTAATGCCCATTATCCATCTTGAACTCATTGAATGGAACCAACCAAATCCCCCATGTCTTGACCTCTTCCAAAATGATGAGGCCATCATTGACTTTTTGGAATTAAGTGATAACCTACCAAGTGAGGATCAAAAAGCTGGATTTGCCATAGAACTAAATAGCACAGCATACTTTAGGGCAGATGCCAAACCTTTCAGCTGCAAAAATATAACAATAAAACATGGATCTTCCAGTGAAAACCAAACTGTGACACTGTTTGATTCAACAAAAGTAAAAAGAAAGAGTGTATCCAACGGTGAAAACCTTTGTGAGGCGCCTGAGGATGAAGGGTTTGACATTCTCCCTGCTAGTACACAACATGAACGATCAATGATTCTCATCGAGGAAACCAAAGAATACAATGTGGGGACTCCTGAAAATCCTCACCTCATACATCTGGCATCTCTTCTCACTCTAGAAGAACAACCTAAATTTATAGAGTTCTTTCAAAAGCATCAAATCAACTTTGCATGGTCATATGTAGACATGCCTGAGCTTGATCCTGATTTAGTCATGCATCACCTCACCATAGCAGAAGGAGCCAAACTTGTCAAGTAGAAGCTTCGTAAGATGCATCCTTAGATTGCAGTACTAGTCAAAACAGAACTCAAGAAACTCCTACATGTTGGTTTCATTAGACCAATTGATTATGTAGATTGGATCTCCAACATTGTACCTATCAGCAAACCAAAAGGGGGCATCCGCATTTGTACTGACTTTAGAGATCTAAACAAGGCACGTCCTAAGGATGACTTCCCCTTACCAAATATTGACATCATAGGGGATCTGATAGCAGGATATGCCATGCTTTCACTCATGGATGGCTTTTCAAGATACAATCAGATAAAGATTGCACCAGAAGATCAACATAAGACAACCTTCACATGTCGATGGGGCACATATTGCTAGAATGTAATGCCTTTTGGTCTAAAGAATGTAGGAGCGACTTATCAAAGAGCAATGACCACCATCTTCCATGACATGATGCATACTATGATGGAAGATTATGTTGATGACTTACTAGGAAAATCAGTCACAAGAGAAGGTCATTTGGACATATTAGAGAGAATCTTTGATAGACTGGAACAATATCATGTTCGACTCAACCCAAAGAAATGTGTCTTTGGAGTAACCTTCGGGAAACTTCTAGGATACATTGTCTCAAGCAAAGGCATTGAGGTCGATCCAGCAAAGGTTAAGGCAATCATGGACATGCCACCTCCAAAGAATATCAGTCAGCTAAGGACACTACAAGGATGGCTCCAATCTATCCGCAGATTCATTGCACAACTGGCTGATAAATGTCACCCATTCACACACCTGCTACACAAGAACATCCGCTTTCAGTGGGATGCCAGATGCCAGCAAGCATTTCAAATGCTTAAAGATTATCTCATGAATACGCCATTACTGATTCCACCAGATCCAAGTAGACCATTATTACTCTATATATCGGCAACAAGTACAGCATTGGGTGTACTATTGGCACAACATAATGCAGAAGGGAAAGAGTGTGTTGTTTACTACATCTCTCGTACACTGGTTGGCTATGAACTCAATTACACCCCTATTGAGCGAGCTTGCCTAGCAGTAATCTTGCCAGCCACTAAACTGAGGTACTATCTATTAACACACAAGGTACAACTCATTGCAAAGATTGATCCACTCAAGTATTTACTTAGCAAAGCAGCATTGACAGGCCGCTTGGCCAAATGGGTGATGATTCTAAGTGAATTTGACATTGAGTATATAGACCGTAAAGCTATCAAAGGTCAACTTATTGCAGATCAGTTGGCCGATGCACCACTCATAGGCGATCATCCTCTCATTTCCAATTTTCCAGATGAAGAGATATTCATGATCACAACAGCACAACCATGGAAACTATACTTTGATGGTTCATACACTAAGCATGGCTTGGGGGTAGGCATTCTGTTTATCACACCTCAAGGTGACAGCATCCTGAAGTCTTATAGGCTCACATTTCCATGCACTAACAACATAGCAGAATATGAGGCCTTGATCACAGGACTCAGGCTAGCCGTACAATGGAAATTACAAGAACTACAAGTATATGGTGACTCACAACTGGTCATTCAACAAGCAACTGATGAATATTAGACAAAGGATGATAAACTCATGCCATACAAGAAAATGGTGGACAATCTAAAGTCATCATTTACTACAATTTCCTTTGAACAGATACCTAGAGATCAGAATCGAGCTGCTGATGCTATGGCTACCATCGCATCTCTCCTAGATCTTCCACAGAATTCAACACGCTATGAGTTCTTGGTAGAACAACTTTGGATTCCTGCTTATGATATCCCCGAATCCGAAATGATATGTTGCCTTTTCGGTTCTAAATCCCCATGGTACAGTGAATTCTACACCTATCTCTGTGATCACACCCTTCCTCCCAACCAATCAAATAACCAACATAAAACCTTCATTCACCAAATGGCTCGATATACCATTATTGCTGAAACCCTATATCGCCGTGGTCTTGATGGTACTCTCCTTCGATGTCTGGAACAAGGTGAGATAACAAAGGCTTTGGAAGAAATCCATGAAGGAATTTGCGGGACTCACTCAAGTGGTCCGTCACTAGCCAAGAAACTCTTGCGCAATGGATACTATTGGCCATCTATGGAAAAAGATTCCTATTACTTTGTCAGAAAATGCAAGAAATGTCAAGTTCAGGGCGACCTGATACATGCACTAGCCCAGGAACTACAACCAATCACAACACCATGGCCTTCTTGTCAATGGGGCCTTGACCTTGTGGGTAAGATTCATCCATCTTCATCTAATGGCCATAAATTCATTATTACCGCCACTGAATATTTCACAAAGTGGATCGAAGCTGTTCCACTTACCCAAGTCACCGGCAAGCAGATCGCCTCATTCATCCTCAACTACATCATCTGCTAGTATGGTGTGCCCATGTCCATCATCATAGATAATGGTCTTCCTTTCAAAAATCAGGATGTCTGTGAACTTTGTGAGAAATTTCATATGCAACACCGCTTTTCCACTCCCTACTACTCACAAGGAAATGGTCAGGCCGAAGCATCCAATAAAAACATATTGAGGATCCTAAAGAAGACAGTCAATGATGCCGGTCGTGATTGGCATGTTCAATTGAATCTAGCACTATGGGCATATCAAACTAGCATTCGAACCCCTACAGGCACAACTCCCTACTCATTGGTCTATGGTGCAGAAGCTATCTTACCTATTGAAGTTGAGATCCCATCACTATGGGTTTCCTTGCACAATCTAATAGATGATGAAGCATATAGAGTCTCACGCCTCCAAGACTTAGAGTTACTTGATGAGAAGCGACAAGCTGCATACAACCATCTCAAAGCCTATCAACAGCGCATGAGCAGAAGCTACAATCACCGAGTTAGACCTCATACATTTGAGGTAGGTGATCTTGTTCTTCGAGAGAATCCTCGCAACCAACCAAACAGAGAACATTAGGGCAAGTTTGAATCAAACTGGCTGGGCCCATATGTTATCACTGCTGTGTTTGGGTTTGGGGCATATCACTTGGCTACTTCAGAAGGAGAACTGCTCGCAGATCCAATCAACAACATGCACCTCAAGTGGTTTTATACCTAAGTTGTACAGAGCATCAGGCTCCCCTGCATACCAGAAAATACCAAAAACATCCAGATAAAATGACCTAAAAAAAAAAATATCAAAAAAGTAAAGAAAAATCATGCATCCAAACGGTGAACAACCACTCCGGTGGCACCTTGGGTAAGTGCGATGGTGAAAACCTAGCAAAAAAGCTCCACTTGTAAAGACAATGGCTGCAGTATCTTTCAGGCTCGTTGCGATCACATTCATGCATACACACACCCATCCATCTAAACCATGGCTTGTTATTTGATCTGTAATCAAAGAAAGTACTTCATGCATCTGGCATCTCGCTTTTTCATAGTCATGTCCAACTTGGGGGCAATGCCCTTAACCTATTGATGCAAGTGGATTTCTGCATTACTTGTGATTCATGGAGTTCTTCATTCAAAACTGTCTCACAAAATCTAAAAACATTCAAAACAATCACCAAAATATCAAAACATTGGAAATCAAATCAACAAAATCCAAAAACATCAGAAAACATAAAAAATCAATAAAAAACATGGCAACACATTGTACATACTCATCCGTGCAGATACCAAACAAACATTGTGATATACTCCACAAAATGACCACTTATCAATCGACCACACAATCAACATCAACACTCAAAACTGTCTTCAACAAGGATGCATCCTTCCTTACCAAAACAAAGACAAGATGACATTTTCTTTGACAAGAAAATTCTGTTTACGCTATCAAATACTTGGTTGATTTATGGGCTAGTTATTTATATCAGGTTCCTACAACATTGTTTGTGTATCTTCGGTGCATTATTTCGATGAAGTTTTGGGGCATGTACTAATGGTGTCTATGTGGGAAGTTCATTAAGCTACATGATCATAGGCAAATTTATAGTTATAGATCACTACGGCTTGTTGACTAGAGCGTATACCTTGACCATATGAGCATGAACCATTACCAATGATCCATATTCTTTATTCTTTATGTATATACTATTTGTTTGCAGGTACAATGCTCTTTCTTTGGTTCCTTCTACTTCATCCAAACTAGATAAAGGTTTTATCTCTTATTATGGTATGCACTTGTCTCAGGATATGATCAGCCTAAGATCAAGGAGGACAATCCAAGTCATGCATGAAAGGAGATAATCCTTGTCTGTTCCGCAAGCAATACTCAGGTCAACTTGATCCATTATATCAAGTTGCTTGTATTAACTTGCTATATCAAAATTCATGTAAGGAATACATAGGTCATCTTGAATCTTTATGTCAAGTTGCTTGTATTTTCTTACAACATTTTAAAGCTCAATGATGAAAATAGAGCACTATGGATCGTCATCTAATCTCATATGTATATATTGCATTTCGTTGCATTCCACCCATCCATACATTCATAATAGTTGCATATCATGCATACATAGTCATAATAATGCATACTCTATTTTACTCATCTTCTTCTATAGGACTCGGTCCTAGTTCTCCATATCTTCTATCTAACATCGAATCCCCCCTCACCCTCCCTATCTTGATCATCAACATCATCCTAATCCCTTCATCGCTTCCCATCCTCACTCATCCACAAAATTAAGCCAGTTACTCTGTCTACATAGATACATCGACTCCCACACACCTAGACTATCAACAGATACTTTGACCAAGTATCTTCGGGTCTCAACAGATAATCGATCATGGTAATCCTAGACTACATCAGGCATTTATCATAATGACCTAGTCTCAACGGGGTTGCCATGATTCCCCACAACCATCCATCACACGCACACACTATCAATTGATCAACCAATCAAACACAATCCAACGGACAATTACATCAATTGTCTACGTCTCAACTTGTATTTTGCTTCATATACCTTGACTTCATCGGGTAATTACATCAATTGTCTAAGTCACATCAGGTCACTTTGATTCACTTACTCAGACTTTATCATGTCCAAGTGACCAACTGACATCAACTGTCACGCTTTGACTTGACCGGGGCAATTAAACCGATTGCACCAGATTGTCCAACCAATTTTGATCAATTGTATAGCATCAATCCAAACCTCACACTACATCTGCTATGTATCTCTTGCATGACCTCAGGGTACTCGCTGGCTTGTTGTTTCTTCATATTCACTCCATTTTCTCCCATTCTTTCATCATTAGTTCTAATTTCTTCTATTCTACCTCCCCTCCACTTTTCATTCTTTTTCGAGAGATCGCTTGATTTTTCAAAAAAAATTGGCCCATCTCTCGAGGGGGCATACCACCCATTAAATTTACATTTTATGGGGCATTTCTTCACACCTATTTTTCTTTCTTTGAAACGATGCGATAAACTGCACCGTCTCAAAGAGGGGCAAATGTAGTCACATAAATCTGTCTACTTAATTAAATGAATATTTAATATTTATTTGATTATTTAACCATCAATTAATAATTGATTAAATTAATATATTTAATTAATTCATCTTAACCCTCTTCTCCTATTAATTAAATAAATTATTCAATTTATTTGATTTAATTCACTTAACAAATTCAGGCCATTAATTAAATAAATAAATCATATTTATTTAATTAAATATTCTCTCACATTTAAATAAATTAATATTTATTTAAATCCCCCAAAATCCCACCTCTCACATTTAAATAAATTAACATTTATTTAAATCACCTTTATCCTCTACCCACTTGCACTTTCCTACAAATGCAAGTTGCACAATTATTTTAAATAAATTATTTATTTAAATCACCTTTATCCTCCACCCACTTGTATTTTCCTACAAATACAAGTTGCACAACTATTTTAAATAAATTATTTATTTAAATCACCTTTATCCTCCACCCACTTGCATTTTCCTACAAATGCAAGTTGCACAACTATTTTAAATAAATTATTTATTTAAAATCCTATTTATCCTCACCCACTTGAAACCTTTAATGGTTTCCCTTAAGGTCTTCAAACTTAATGGCTTCCCTTAAAGTCTTCTTAAGGCTTTAATGGTTTCCCTTAAAGTCTTCGAATTTAATGGCTTCCTTCTAGAGTCTTCTCAAACCTTTAATGGTTTCCCTTAAAGTCTTCAAGCATTTAATGCTTTATCTTCCTTTTTCTCATTTAAATAAATTAATATTTATTTGAATATTTACCCGAATGCAAATTACATCATTTAATTGAAATAAATGATTTTATTTTAATTGAAAATACCAAAATTCTTCCCACTTGCATTTTCCTACAAAATCCACTTGCATGCCTAAACCCCTTCTAGATTCTTCTAAACCCTTCCTAATTAACCTAATCCATCCCCTAACTATTGTCACATTCCTAAGAAAATTGGAGTCACTTCTCAAAGCCCTCAAAGTGTTTGAAAAGCAATTAATGCTTTGTGTGTTCAACAAATTAACCTCTAAAGTCTTCCAAACCACTTATGGCTCTTACATGACCATTAATGGTTAATTCCACTTGCACCCATGGTTAAGGACTTTGACCCCTAACTTAACCCTCATGTAACCCATGTGTCTCTTCAAAACATATATTTCTTTGACTAGGGTAACCATCATGTCCCCTCAAGCATTTAATGCTCCTTATCTCTCCTCTCAAGCCTCCTCATGGTGACACTTGTCAACATGGGATTGGGTTGAAAGTCTCACATGGATTGAATATCTTTCAATCCTAACCCTTGTTAAGATTGCTCAATCTTAACCCTTCATTTCCCCATTTCTTCTATAAATAGAACCCTTCTCCTCAAGCAAAGAAGGAAGCATTAGAGTATTGTTGTTATATTGGTATTAGCATAGAGATTTTTCATAGTATCACTATCTACACTTGCATAGCATTTGTTTATCATATTCAACCATCTTGAATCTCCATATGACATCCATGGCTAGTGTTAAAAGCTGAGAGCTACACTCATGTGGAACTTGGAGAGGAGAGGAACAAGGGAGAAGGAGCTAAGAGCATGCTAAGAGGCATTTGGAGATGCCTTATTATCTTTGTTTCATTTGTTAGATATATTAGCATGATTTTAGTATCTCTTTTGATATGCTTGTTTAGATTAGTTTTTGATTGACTAACACTAATGATTTTCTTGTGTCTTGTGTTGTTTGTCATTTGCTAACCTTGTCCATTTCGCAGAGCATCAATTATCATAGCTAACGATTTATTTAGATGAGGTTTCGACGGTACATTGCTGAGATGTCTAGAAACTGAAGAATCTAAACATGCATTATCGGAAGTCCATGAAGGTATTTGTGGATCTCATTCGAATGGTTTTACTTTAGCTCGGAAACTATTACGGGCTAGCTACTACTGGCCAGATATGGAAAAAGATGCCATAAAATTTACTAAAACTTGTGAGAAATGTCAGCTTCATGGAAATCTCATACATACCTTGGCAAGGGACCTCATACCATTTATAACACACTGGCCTTTTTAGCAATGGGCATTTGATCTCATTGATCAGATATATCCGGCTTCATCCAATGGACATAAATTCATTATAACTGCCACTGAGTATTTCACCAAGTGGGTAGAGGCAGTTCCGCTCACCAAAGCAACTAGTAAACAAGTCGCCTTATTCATCCTAAACTATATAATTTGCAGGTATAGGATACCTTTGTCCATTGTGACTGATAATGGAGGACAATTCAAGAATAAAGATCTGGATGAGCTTTGTGAGAAATTCAAAATAAAGCAACACTGGTCATCAATATATTACCCTCAAGGTAATGGACAAGTTGAGGCATCTAACAAAAACCTACTGACTATCTTGCATAGAACAATGAACAAGTCTGGGAAGGATTGGCATCTACAACTCATTCCTGCATGATGTGCTTACAGAACCAGTATTAGAACACCTACTGGGGCTACACCTTTCTCTTTGGTGTATGGGTTCGAAGCAGTATTATCTATTGTAGTAGAAATACCATCTCTAAGAGTTTCATTGCAAGGTCTTGTTACTGATGAAGATCATAGAATATGTAGATTGCAAGAACTCGAATTGTTGGATGAGCGTTGACAAGTGGCATTTGATCATCTCAAAGTGTATCAGAAGAGAATGTCCAGAGGATATAACAAGAAGGTTCGACAAAGAGAATTTCAAGTTGGTGACCTAGTTCTTAGAGAAAATCCAAAGAATCAACAGTTTCGTGATAATAAAGGGAAGTTTGAACCCAACTGGCTGGGTCCCTACATTGTTACTGCAGCATACGGCTCTGGTGCCTATCAACTCTCAAACTCGGAAGGAGAATAGCTCAGTGAACCGATTAACACCATCTACTTGAAGAAATTCTTCGCTTAGCACTCTCTGCTCCAGCAAACTTTTACAGTTGGAAAAAGTCCTAAAAAAAATCCTAAAAATCAGAAAAAGTCCTAAAGAAACAAAAAAAAAAAAGAAAAGAAAAGAAAAAAAATATATAGAAGAGAGAAATTGCCTTGGTGAAAACCTAGTAAATAGGCACCTTGGTAAAACAAAAAGAATCTCTGCCAAGCAGGTGAAAACTTGGCAAATAGGGGCCTCTTGTACTCAAGCACTCCATCTATCAACGCAACATTGGCATTTCCCGCTTTCAAGCATCTTTTGCTTTCGCTTGTACATATTTTCAGTCACTTTTGTGACATCCTGGTTCGTTGGAACCATCATGACTTGAAACTGATCAACATCCTAGTCTTAGGTTACACGACAGAGCATATTACATATCTTAAGAAGTGTCAACCAAGTCATTCTTTCATTAGTGAAACCTAGTCGTCCACTCCGAGTCAGTCACCTGTCTCCTGACTACTATAGAGTTTTTATCACTGAGTTAAGCAAAACAACATAACGAAAAACAATTATTAAACAGTTTGATATATGAATGAAAATTTTCTTTGTGTGCTGTCTTTTATATTGGTTTTCGATTATTATCCCTCTGAGTAACTTGAGGAAGTCTATTGTGACTAAGAGGTGCAAGGATTGGGGGCATAATATTTTCTTTTTTTCTGCTTGTAGGAATGATCTCGATGATCTGGAAACATATAAATTAGCTGGGTGTCTGTGATAAGAGCCTTCACATTAAGGTGAAATCGCCTCACATACCTCGACTCTGCTTATTTGTATGCTACAGGGAGGTCCATATCATTTCTTTGTTTGTTTTGAGGGAATTTATTTATGATGCAATTCAGGTCCCTGCGAAATCTGTCCAAGGATATGAACGAAAAAATGATCATTGTGGACAAGATAATTAAAATTGCACATTGAAAAAGAAAGGAACTCTAACCTGCCTGTTGTGTCCATTATTCTTAGTGATGAATCTTAAGTATTTTAAATCCAGTGACTCGATTTAGGTTGCATTTCGCATATCATTTTGCATTTCTTTTTGTAATTTTGTGAATCTAGAATGATTTCGGTATAGTAATAATCTCTTTATCTTCTGAATAAGAGCTGAAAGCATCATCATTTCTTACGCTAAGTGGTCTATTTATCAGTATTTCTCTGATCGAGTACTTGTGTTTTGAGATGCTTAGCTGCATACATAACATTTCATATAGATTCATTTATTTCATTATTATTCATTTACATTGATCTTATTGCATAAAAAAAATAAAAAAATTGCATTACTCATTACTCATTACTCATTTTCATTCATTTATTTGCATATAAAAAGAAACCAAAACATAGACATCCATATTCATTTGCATTACATACATTCATGCTGAAATAAATGCATACATATATAATAAAGCATATAGAAACATCTCATAGTCGATTGACACAAGTACAATGAAGTCAAAATAAATCTCGTATATATATATATCATATAAGGTCTAAGGGTACAAAATGATGTCCAATGACATGTACAAACTCCCATCAGAGCAAGAATCGTATCGGCTACAAAAAATGGGTGTGTCTACAAAAAATATCCTAGCTACAAAAAGAATCATCTAGCTGGTGCCTTCTCCCTCATTTCCTGGTGGAGGAGTAGGAGCCTGATGCCCGGGATCCTGTCAAGGTGCTCGTGCTCCCTCTAATCTAGCCATATACTGTGAATAGGGTTTTACCTGGTGTGCAACAGGAACTGCGACACTATATGCCACCACATAATATGCAACCCTACTGCTCTGGAGAAGCACCTCCTGTCGTAGAGACTCTATCTCTGCTCTCGACTCGGCTCTCAATGTTGTGATCTAGCGATCACGCTCGACCCTCACCTCGACCAGCTGTCGGTCTCACTCTGCTAGCTGAGTTTGAGCCACTATCAACTATGACTGTAGCTCTACAAGACGTGCTCTCATCGACCATCCCGTGTCAGCCCCCTGCTCTCTCGCAGGCTCTCCGCCACCATCTCCACTTGTGGCTCCACCCTGCTCATCCCACTGCTGTCGGACCTGCCTTGGAGTTGCTCGCTCCTCCTCTCCGCCACCCAACCTCATGCCTACTCTCCTAAGGGATCCACCTCACCCCTCTACTATCCAACATCACCTTGCACCCCACTGCTGCTAGCACCAGGATCACCACCAGTCCATCGTGGAGCCTCTAATCTCTGTCCCTACCTATGGCCCTGCCTCTAGCCCTGTCCCTATGCTGGTGCGGGGGAATAATCCTCCACATCCTCAATATAAGGAGCCTGCTCTCTCGGATCTGTAAACCATGGGAAAGGATGCTACTAAAAATAATCTCTATACTGGGGCAATAACCTCGCATCTACTATATCATCTACGTAATCCCACCTCAGGTGGTGTAAACCTATTAGCTTCTGCATTGCTAAAGCATAGGATAGCCTAGGTGACCATCCTTATCTCTCCTCATCGATGTATCGAGCATACATTGTATACTCTTGAGAGATCCCCAAAGGCCGGCCGTATTGCCTCATCACTCGTGAAATGATGAATCGCTCCACAATAGTCTGTGACCTCCCAATCAGTGGGCATGTAACAAAAAGGTCTCTCCGAACCGCCCGCCAGTCATCCCATGACTCCAACCCCCTGTATGGTCTCTCCATATGACAACTATCAGATCATCGAGATACCATTGCCAGAAGTCTCTCTTGCCCAGATGGGGCTGCATAATATATCCGGCATACCTGTAAATGATCGGCTGCCATGGCTCTATGCTATCATCAACTATCGACGGACAAACGGGAAGGTGCTCCCAAGCCCACACCTGTAAAATGTACACCCCTGCAGCCATGCTTCACCCATCTCTGTAAACAATCTCATGCATCTCCCAATACATGTGGGCCAACAAACAAGAGCCCCAACCAAGTCTCTGAGGAGTCTCTACCAACCTCTCCAACATCCTTCCCCATCCACTCTGGAAACCCTATTACCCTCTGTCTAGCATCAAGAAGCAACTAATGAAACCCGCTAGGACACATGCCAGCGGATACTCCTCACTGTACCTGCTCATCAATATATCCCAACTCATGGAATGAGTCAAGATATTGGGATCCCTGAATATGTTCCTAAGAGCCTGTAGTCCAGGTAACAATGCAGTATCATAATCCACCTTATCCCCAACAAAAGGGATACAAAGGATCCTATACACATCCTTGGGAGTAATAGTCAACTCCCCAACTAGCAAATGAAAGGTATTCTGCTCCGAATGAAACCGCTCAACTAATGCTATGAGCATTCTGTGGTTCACACAGATATCAAGTAATCACAATAAATGAGTCAAGCCGCATAAATCAACATGAGCCTGCTCAACCTTAGATAGATGACAAACTAATGCCATTGTAGGTGGATATACACATTTGAAGAGCATAGGAGGTAAGCACACCTGCAAAAAACCCAACAACGATCATCAGAAAACATTCCAAATGAGCCTACAAGAGAAGTTAAACATCATGCAAATCCAAATAAGTCAAATGCAAAAGCAAAATTTCATGTTTACACTTTTAAAAATGATCACTGTCTTTCGAACAATAAAACATAGTCAAGCAGCATATCGTACGAGTCAAGAATGGCTCTCGTACGAGAAAACAACCTCGAATGACAAACTTTTACACATCGTATGACAAAATGGTCTTATAACCGACCTGTCGTATGACACAAGGGTGAATCCCGTACGACAAATCTAATGGCTTCAAATGACAAAAGAAAATTTGCTAGTTTCTCATACAAGACAGGATCCTGTCTCGCACAATAAACCGCGACACCCGACCCAAAACCTGTGAAAAACATGAAAAATGAACAAAAAAATTCAAAATTGGAAACATAAACAGGCTTAAGATTGATCACTTATTGTTGGCTCGTAGTTTTGGGGTTGATTATGATGTCTCTAGCGCTTAAATCGATGCTGATGAGTAGGGACCACCATTTTCTTCACAGAAGGGTTTTTCAGATTTTCAAACTTGGAGGGTTAAAATGAATTGAAAATGACACTTTTGTCCCATATATAGCCAAAGACCTAATTTTTCAACTTGCTCCGATGGTCACAAAAATTGTACCCTTAGCTAATGTGCCTGCTCTAATTCCATTTTTAGGATCGAAATTGAAATTTGAGATCATCTTGGTAGTCAATTTCAGAATTTGGACCACTTAGCGCTCTTTTCGTCAAATGCTCATTTTTTCTTCGATTTGCGCTCAATTTCTCAATTTCAACATTGAATCTCAATTTCAAATTTATGAATCAATTTCGCAATCAATTCAATCTTCAAAATTTTTCAAAATCAATTTGTGGTCACATAACTTATCATTGCTCAAAATTGCCTAAAATCTCTCGCTATCTTTCGATTTCGCTCCCGAGGGGGCATACATGTGACCTTATGACCTTACATCCTCATAGTTGAGAAATTTTTTCAAATCTTCATCAAAAGTCGAGCAAAATATTTTCAACTAAAGAAAATCAATCCTTATTGCTAAGGGGCATCTCAGCTTCATCGCTTCAAATCAAGTTGAGATCTCTCGATCATCTGAATCAAATCAATCGCTAGGGGCATATCAGTTTCATCGCTTCAAATCAAACTAATTATTCATTTAAAGCTCAATCAAAAGTTTCAAGAGTATCTTTGATCAAACTAAATCTAAGTAGGTGTTCAGTATTCGTTTCTTGATCAAGCTGAACGGTTCATTCTTCGCTCATCGTGTCTTGATCAATCAGGTTCAAGATCAATTTTTATCATCACTCACTGCATCTAAGTTCAATCAAGTTCTAGATCAGTAAGATCCACTTCTTGATCAATCAAGTTCAAGTTCGGTATCTTTGTTTTTGATTGTTCCTCAGTTCAATCAAGTTCGGGATCGGTATCTCTTTTATCAGACTTCATTTAGCTTTGTTGCCTCGAATCAAGCTAAACACTTTGCTTTTCATCTAGTTCATGATCAATCAAGTTCAGAACTGGCATCTCCTAAACATCACACATTCTTTGAACCAACGCGCTATTCGTACATTAATTCAAAGAGGGGCAAATGTAATACCCTAAAATTAGTCATCTAAACCATGGGCCCGTAACCTTGACAACATCACCAAGGTCCTAACCAAAGGCAATTAAATTAATCTTGAGCACATTATTAATTCTTTAATTATCAAAAATCACATGGTAAATCAATTACTCAATATTAATTAAATATTTATTTAATTAATCAAATCATTTCCCAGAATATCATTTTGATCAATTATCCCATTTTAATTTATTAAATATCCTTGCATATTTAATTAATTAATAAATTTGCCATTCAATCATGCAAAAAGGATTAATTTATTACAAAGAGTTGAATTGAAAATAAAACAAAAAAAAGAATTGAATTGAGAGAGATATCAAACTTGAGATATTATTTCTTTTTCTAAATTTAGAACTTGAAATCAGAAAAGCAATTTAATTGAATTATTGAATTATTCTCTAAAATTGGAACTCAAAGCTTTTCAGAAAAAGAAGTTCAGTTGCATTGAAAAGACCCTTTTCTTGAATAAATTAAAGAATTATCTATTTGTATCCTATATGCATGGAATTAATTTATTATTATTTTCCAATGCAACTTGGACTTCTAATTTGAATGCATTTCAATTAAACTATAATTGGAATCTATCTCAAGGTTAACTGAATCTGATTTCTCAATTATTTCAATTAATCCTAAATTGAGCTTTTTCTCTTGTGATTCTCTATAAATTCAGTCTTCAGCTCTCATTTCAATTCACCCCAAAGATTTTTGAAAACACGCTTGGAGATTATTATCACGCTAATTTCGCTCTAGAGTCATTGAAGATTATTGTGATTTTTAGATTATTTGCATCCATTTTACATCCATTATTGCTTGCATCCATCATTGCTTGAATTGATTATTGCTTGAATTATTCATCCATCTTGCATCCATATAGCTTAATATCATATAGATAAAATCCTTCATCTTGGTGTAGTCTAGTCATTGGTATTGCTTATAAAAAATCTGAGAGCAATCTTATACTCACATCTTTTAGAAGGCAATTAGTCGCTTTGCTATGGTTTATTTCTTATTGATTATTGATTACTAACTATGCATATAATGACTTGCAGCTACAAGTTTACTTTTTCACACACACATTTTCGAGTCCATTGTTTGAAAAGGATATGGGAGAAGATATATCTCAAAGTAATGTTTCAGAGACTATGAGAGAAAAGGAAATAATATATGAGAAGGTAAATGTGATACCTCAACAGAAAGTTGTTAAGAAAGATATGTACCCAAAGTCTCTTTGTGAGAAGGGTAAAATAATTCCAAAGCATAGGGAAATAGAAAATATGTTTGAAGGTGATATTTGTTCAAGTTCTCATTTTGATAAAATCATATGTGATAAAGATTCCTATGTGTGCCCTAATTTACCAATTAAGAAAAATGAAATATCTTTTCAAAGTAAGGAGGTGGTAAAAATGAACAATATGGGACATGATCTAAAAGGGATAAATAGTTTGAATTATTGCAACAGGGGTTGTGTTAAGTCTAATGCGGATATTGCATTGGGAGGCCCAGATATTTTTCAAGAAAGAACAAGTAGACTAAATTGTATTTTCCCTCCAAAGAATGTTACATACTCAGAAAATGTGTTATACAATGAAAGGAGTATTCAGATTTCTGACATTGAGAGTTTTTATGAAAGTTACTGGGAATTTTTTCAAGGAAATGAGACATGGTGAAATAGTAGGGTTTTCAAGTGAACATTGGGTAAATGTTTTTAGGATTACATATCCAGAAACCAAATGTGATAAAGGATATGAGTATAGTGATTTAATTATGATAATGGCATGCGACTATGAAAAATGTAGCAAAGTGGAAAAAATGAGTTCTCCAATTCATATGGTTAGTAAAGAGGATGATCATACAATCAGAAGGTGAATATTGCTGCAAGATGGGAATCAAGTTTTTGATAGAGGAAAGAAATGATGTTTATTTTTGGGGGCCTGAGGCCACCAAATTAAACTGAGATAGGAATCTATAGAAAGGAGGAGAAAATGCATAATTATTGAAGAATACTAATGGTGAAATGCAGGAATTTCCAGTCCATGCTCAATACCTTAAGCATTTCTTCTCTTGACGATGAAGGAGTATTTCTTGTATTATAGTAACATAGTTTTTTCTCTTGTTTTTTGTTATATGTTTTCAATTTTCATTTTTGTCAGCTTTCCAGAGATAGCTGGGATCTTGCTATGTCCTTTGAAAGAACATACATCCCCAGAAAGAGCCACTATTAGCTCATATTTTGACAAAACATTTTGTGCTATATATGGATGCCTTTTTTCCTATCATATGAGCAGTTACTACTGGTGTCTTATATGCAGGAGCATAACTGAAGAAAATGGAGCTATCCAAAAGATCAACCATTTTATGAATGGTGTTGCCAAGTCCTCCAAGCTTGCACAGATGGAGCGGTAGAAAAGGTTTTAGAAGCTTTCAAGTATGTTGCGCGAGAAAAGGGACAGCCTTTATCACACATTGTTTGTGGGATAGGCTCTTTTAACACTTAAATCCAAAGCAGCCTGTATGATAACTATCGAAAGATAAATGGATTTTGGTGTGAAGAAAGATGAACCCAGTGGACCCCATGCATGCGGATGTGCATCTTGAGGTAACCAGAGTTTTACGAAAGACTAGTGAGGATGGAGGCTAAAGATCGAGAAAGTTGGACAGATCTAACAATCGAGCGAATGATCTGACGACCGTTGCTATACCGCAAGATAGAGATGCACACTAGTTTATCCCCACAACTTGGGGATAAAGCACATGTGGAAAAGGGGAGGTTAACGAGCATGAAAATTTGAGGCTATCCAAGGGTGGTCACTATACCACAATAGGAAGTTGCAAGACCTATATGCCCTGCGACATAGTGACTACCAAGGTGGGAGATGAGGTTTCATCCCAATGGATCTGTAAGTGAATCAGGATGTGCCACATGGTGGAGCGCAGAAGAAGAACCCAAGTCCAAGTGGTGGGTAGGTGGATCCATGAGCCAATCCAAAGGTGACACGTGGTGGGACAGGGAGATGAAGTGGTGCCTAGATGGACTCGCAAAACAATTTAGAAATAACATGTGGCGGAGCATAGAGGGAGGAAGATTAGGCAAAGGACGAGTAGATTAAGGAAGCTGGATGAAGAGATAAGGGGCAAGAAGGTTGAAAGATATCCAATGTCTGTTGCTATACCATGATGGGAAACTGCTTGTCAGTTACCCATCGTGACTTGGCAACTAACCGCTAGCGGTAGGTGGTAGAATGAGGTGGTTAAGGAAAACAGTTGAAGTGAAACAGTCTGATGGTGCTGAGCTTATCGAACAAACCTTGGCCATGATGAAACTCAAAATATATTCACCGAAAGCATCAGTTCCATCAAAAAAATAAAAGGTATCGATGAAACTACAAAATCGATAAAACACGCAAGCAGTTCGCCGAAGGAGGAAGTTTGGCTGAAAGATAAAGGGTGATCCTCGAATGAACCAAAAGTAGACACATGGCAAGGTGTAGAATAAAAAATCAAAATTAAATGTATAGCTCAGACTACAAGGGGGAAATACAGTCAGAATATCGATTCCTAAAAATAATAAAGGGGAGTATATTCTCTACTTTATATTATTATTTGAAAGTGCATTAAAGATGAATTTAATGTGTATTTATCCTGAATAAAGTGCTCTGAATATATATTTTAAGGTAAGGTATTATTTTATATGAACGGATGCTATGTTTGTGAAATATTGTTAAAGGGAATTACTTTGGTTTTAATGAATTATTGTAAACAAGTATTTTCAAACTAAAATCTAAAGTGGAATACATTTTATTTTCAAATCAAGGAATTTGATTGGATTATCTTGTATGTAAGAAAATAATGAGAAGATAATGAATACTTGCTGAGGAATTTTGTCAAGGCGGAGAATAAAGAACACATTATTGGAGCATCATTTAGTATTTGTAGGGTTTTAATTTGCAATTAATTATTAAACCAAAGGGTGTGTCCTTTGGAATGTAATTGTTTGTAACTCCCTTTTGTGTATGAAAGGGTGTGTCCTTTCATATATGCCTTTTGATTTATGTACTTATAGGGAGACATTCTTATTTTTTAAAAACGGGGAGAATCATAAGAACAACATAATGCTATAAGGATTGAATGTCATTTTGTATTAAGGAAGTCTATAGGAAGAAGAAGTATCATTTTGTGCAAGCAATTTGTAATGGAGTATCTCCAAGTGCAATTTATGTATACAATTATTTCTTGAAGAATAATATACAAGGATCGTTGTTTCTTTTTTCAAATATTGTGTATACTTTTGTGTTGATGATTATCTTTGTCCTCTTGATAAATCTGTTTATATATTTTCTATGATGTGAATCACATGCTGTTGCATTAAGTGAAAGATAGAGTTCTTATTGTTTGTGTAACACATACTGAACCTTCATAGTTGATGAGAAATTATCTCTTGAGTTGATAAGATATTTTTGTCCACAAAGTGTCATATATATATATATTCCTGGATAGAGGCACTGGTCTGTTATTGATCTTTTAAGGTTTTGATCTGTATGCATTTAAGGTCCTTGATAGAGAAATGTTCTTCTCAAATCCTATATGAACCGATCTATCCAGATTTCATTTAAGTCCTAAAAATAATCTCATTTTCAATATGCATTCACAATCATTTATTTTCAAAACATTCATCTAAAGAACATAATAACGCATAGTTGCAGAACAATAATTTGCCAATTGTGTAAACTTTCTAAAAGGTTTAAATCCACTATAAATAACCTCTTTTGTTCTTGAGAGGAAGAGGCACACCCACCTAGGTTTAGTGGAGCCTAAAGTGCAAAGGGATTTGGTCTTTGACCATCCCTGTTCGTTGGCCAAGGCTGATTGGACTGCTTGAGGATTTGGAAAGTCTTTTGGTTTTCCAATCTATGGTTTTGGGAACCAACACACTGCTCAAATACAATGACCCAGAAGGTTACAACCCTCAGGGAAGTCTCATTGACTTACAAGAATATTTGGACTACAATCCAGAAGGAATGAACTAAAAGAATAGAATCTCCAAATGCTTGATTACAATTCTGGTTAAGCATAATTGTCTGCTTTGCAAAACCAATATTTGCTTGAAGGCCCAATGCCAAAGGATGCATCACTATTTGCATGTACAACACTCTCTGATAATGAAGACACAACAATGAAACCCAAATTAGATGACAATATCACCTATTTATACAAATCATCAACCTTGACAACAAGGTCAGTTAAACCCTCAACTCACAATTATATAATTACATCACACGATACAAAGATTGACCACCAGACCAATACAATGATTTACATGACATGAAATGGACCTAATTAAAATTCTCAAGTACACAACACCACCAAAAATCATGCCAAGATCAACCACAACACGCTACATCACCAGAAATATTGCATAACACGAAAAATCATCATTAGTTCATGGAAACCACCAATAACTCACACAATGATCAATGTAGATCATAAAAAAAAAGGACATAATTAGGAAATACCAGCAAGCACGTTAAAATTATCAAAAATAGTTGCACCAACACCACTTATCAAATGTTCATCTGCTAATGTTTGAAACTCAAGAACACAACCAATCAGAAATTGTCATGAAAAAGATAACTTGTGGAGAACCAAATCATGATCCATCTGAAAGGAAGATACACAAGACTATCTCAAACAATATCCCAAAATCTTTACTCAATATCAGATCACACCAGAATATACCGAAGGAAATACCAAGCTCTGTAAAGCCCCAATACAACAAAAAAAACTGCAAACCAGATCATAAAATATTTTCAATTAGAAATCACCAAAGAAAATCACAAGAATATATTGACATCAATGAGAACAACATATCCTAGCAGCAACAATATCCAACAATCTCCAACATTTATATATTTTCTAGCTGTATATGGTCATTAAAGCCATGATAACTATCCAAGTGAGTTGTAAATCTCCTTGTTATATTTGATTGGTCTATCTATTTTTCTTTTGCAATAAAATTTAAACTACCATTGGAATTTGTCATGACTGTTCTTGAAGCTATGTTCCTAGGACATTATCTGGCTTTTAACATGTCAGTACAGTTCGATCAGACACAAACATATTATTTATAACACTGATCTCAAAAGCTCACCATTGTGAATGATAAGCCCCTGTTTAATGAAGCCATATTGATATATTAGCATGCTGGGCTCAACCCTTGTGGGAGCCTCATTTTATGCCACATGCTTAAATGTTAAACATGATGAATTAGTAATGTAATGTAGAGCATAAGATATCACTGAGAGGGGGATGAATCTGTGATTATAAACAATTTCAATCAGTGTGTGTGCAACTGGTAGAATAATGAAAACACTAACAAGCAATCACACACAAGAGCACATCACATAACACTGGATATATGAGGAAAACCCAATGTGGGAAAAACTTTAGTGAGAAATGATGTTGGATATCTACTGCTCCGATCTAGCCTCACAATGAAATAATAGTTTTATAGTGTTTAGGGCACCAACCCAAGGAGCACCAAACCCTAACAATTTATGGGCACCTACCCAAACCAACACCAACCACTAATCTATTATGAGAACTAACACAAGGAACACCAACCCCTACACTGAGCACCCACTTAGTGAAATACAATGAGATATAAAAAATATACAATGATAAGTACCTTGTTACAAATGAGTTTTGTAATCCTACAAACAATTCACTTTGCCGATTGAATTCTTTTCTCTCACATTGCTTCTTCTCTCACTTAGACTGATCAACTCTCATCTAGCATAATTAGACTTTCTCATAAATCAGCTTTAGTCTTTGATTTGCATATTTATACACATGCTTTCCCGCTAAAATAAAAATTCAAACTTTACGCACCTAGGGTTTTCTTCACCGACCACAATCCGTATCAAATCGGATCTCATCTTCTTGAATTGACAATATGCAATAGATCGACAAAAAGCTCTGTCCTTTTTATTATTCCAATGCACATTTACTCTATTTAGCAAATTGAACCCCATTACTAGACCTTGATTTTGTCGATCACACTAAATGATCCAGTGGTTTCCTTCTCCAGATCAACACAATGATCAGATGTCCTTCTTTGATCATAACACCAAAAAATATATGCCTTTCCATTTGCTTTGAGCCGCAATCCTGTGCAATCAATCTGTGATTTTTGTAGTCTTCATTTAATATCAGCCTAATCGGCAACTACCTCATCCATTCACTATTTAGCTACCACTGCATGTTTTCCACCTAGAGTCCACATGTCATCTCTGTCAGAATCCAATCTCACTTGATTGTGTCGATTCAAAACTTGGTCACCAACCAAACATACTACCGGTATACACCAACCAGTTAACCTTCATATCATGCACTTCTTTGTTCTGCCAGTTAGGACATGTTATCCTGGACCGCACTCACCAAACCACAAAACATACCTTGGGTAAGCCAGTGTCACAAACCTTCATTATTTATTGGTGACAATCCTCAACCACTTTGCTAAAGTGGCAAACACTTCACATCCTTTCATATTCTTATCCAGGTCCTTCAATTTGTCTCTATGTTTTCTTATTGGTTCTCTTTGCTTGCTTACCGGTTCAGGGTCCTTCAATTTGTCTCTTTGCTTTCTTATTGGTTGACATACTTACCGGTTGACATCAACATGCCAACAATATTCAATACTCCTACTTGCATATCAGTAACATCAACTTGTATACTGGTTGACATCAATGACAATACAATGCCAACAATCTCCCCCTTTGGCATTAATGCCAACACACTTTTTATTCAAAACTATACTCTTTCTCCCCCTTTGACAATAATGACAAAGGGATCAGACATAAACTTCACTCCAGTTCACTCTCCTTTCCAAACATCAATACACTCTCCCCCTTTTTTCAAGCTGGTTGCAACCTTTTTCACACATCTAACTCACACTCAACAAATTATGTTTTAGGCCTTCCACATAGTAAACATCATGTGCTTTTAATTTTCCATCTATGTCCAAGTTTCATTTTCCTCTCTTCATGATGGAAGAGTTGTCTCCAAACCTCACCGAACCTCCATTCCAATCTTCAAACTTGATGAACTTCTTTTTCTCTCTGATCATGTGATTGGAAAAACCACTATAAACTACCCATAAATTTTTCTTTCTGCATGTAGGTCAATTTGGACAATCAGAATCAACTCAACCTTATTCTTATCCTTTTCTACCTAAAACTATTCAGCTTCCTTCTCCTTTAATATAACACCTTTCTGCTCTGGTTTCTAACCTGGTACTGCCTTCTTTTTCTTAGATATACTGAGCTTACAATGTTTTGCAATGTGACCAAAACTTTTACATTGATAGCATTTTATATTTGCATTAAATGATGAATTTGAAAAATTATTGTGAGGTACCGACATATTTCTTCTACATTCATAACTCCTATGACCATACTTACTATACTGATAACAAAAAATATTCATATTCTAGAGTGCAGCAAATGGATCTCTACTTACAAAACTAGTAGGGGTCTTATGCATCAAACTACAATCAATAATTCTATGTCCAAACTTATTACACCAGTAACAGTAACCATGGAATTTGGGTACATAGCACTCTTGTCACTTTGGACCAACAAACCTTTGTCTCACTGGGTGTCTTCTTCTCATGTTATTGACTTTAGTGAACCCTTCATTATCAACCTTGGTCGTACCTTTAGGATCTGCATTTCAATACAATGAGTGAGCCTTCCGGTTTGAGGTTTGAGCATTCCAGTTCACAAGCTAATTTCTTGTAGCTTCAGCATAGATCTTCATCTCAGTAGCTTTGATGACTGTAAAGGTTTATTTTTCTTTACTTTCACTTGAAGAAGTAAACTGCATATCCTTGCAGGATGAGTCTTTGCTGTTGGAACTCTGTCCCTCTTCAAATCCTATACATTTGATATCTTTTGAGTGCTTCTGATTACTCAACATCTTGTCCAAGACTTCAACGTTGCTCTCATATTTGCTCCTTATCTTCAATTCATTCTTTCTCTTTTCAAGCTCCTTTCTGAGCCTTACAATTTCTTCTTCCAAATTCTAATGCTCCTTCTCCTTCTTTATTAAATTAGAGCATGCAACTTCACATATCCTTTTAGCTTATTCCAACTAGAGTTTCAAATCAGAAATTGTTTTCTTGGACTCCTCCAGAGATTTCTCTAAACGATCTTGTTCTTCTGCAACAACATACTTAGACTTCTCGAGTTCCCTTCTTGTTTCTCTCAACTCCTCAAGAGCACTTATGAGCTCACATTCCAAGTCCACTTTAGCTTCAATGTATTCATCTTCATTAGCTCCATCAATCGGTTCATCTTGTACCATAAAGAGATTAAATTCTCTTTCATCCTCACAACAATCATCTTCTGAGGCACTTTCTTCATCTATAGCATCATCTTCAAAATTATACAGGCTGTTATGCTTTTGGTAGCTTCTTCTTTCTTGTCGGTAGGCTTTCTTCTTTTTATCCTTACCTGAAGGTTTGCTGGTGGTTTGTTGCTCCTCTCTACCATTCTCACCATAGGGACATTTTGAAGCAAAGTTTCCTATTTTACCATAGCTAAAATATTTGAAAGACAATTTTCCTTTGTACTTGCCAGATCCTCTTTTAAGCTTCCTTAAAAAAATGTCTACCACTGTATCTAAGTCTTCATAATTTGTCCATGAGCAATTTCTTCCTTACCCTTTTTGATGGAGTTGAAAGCAACCTCTTTTCTTGAAGTTTCTTTACCGGTTGTTCTCATCTCATAAGCAGTTAGGGACCCAATTAACTTATTCATTGAAAAGGTTTTCAGATCCTTGGCTTCTTCTATTGCAAAGACCTTTATATCATACTTAGATGTGAGTGATCTAAGTACCTTTTAGACAATAACTTCATCAGATATATCCTCTCCAAGTCCTCTAATAGTATTCACCATTTCATCAACTCTTCAAAGATAATCAATAATCTTTTCTTCATCTTTCACTTTCAAGCCTTCAAGTTGAGCTCTTAGCGTTTGCAATTTAGCCTCCTTGACCTTAAAATCTCCTTCAAATAATCTCTTCAACTTATCCGAAGTTTCCTTGGTGGAAGAGCAGTGCATAACCTTAACAAATTCATTATTAGATAATCCACTGAGAATAGCATTCTTGGCCTTGGCATTGTTTTCATACCCCTTCTTAGCATCTAGATCTGTAGGGGGAGCCTTAGGGACAATATACCCATTCTTCAAAGACATCCAAACATCAAAATGTAGGGAAGATAGATAGGTTTCCATTCTTCTTCTCTAGAAGGCATATTTGGCACCATCAAACATGAGAGATTTGGAGGAGGAGGATTCATTCCTTTCCATTGTGTTCTTAAACCATAATCTACCCAAGCTAGAGAAAGATCTGACCAACAAGGAACCTAAGGCTCTGATACCAATTATAGAACACAATATATCACTAAGAGGTGGGTGAATAAGTGATTATAAACAATTTCAATCAGTGTGTGTGCAATTGGTAGAATAATGAAAACACTAACAAGCAATCACACACAAGAGCACATCACATAACATTGGATATACGAGGAAAACCCAATGTGGAAAAAACCTCGGTGAGAAATGTTGTTGGAGATCTACTGCTCTAATCTAGCCTTATAATGAAATAATAGTTTTACAGTGTTTAAATAACCAACCCAAGGAGCACCAACCCCTAACAATTTATGGGCACATACCCAAAGGAGCACCAACCCCTAATCTATTCTGAGCATCGAAACATGGAGAACCAACCCCTACACTGAGCACACACTCAATGAAATACAATGAGATATAAAAAAAAATACAATGATAAGAACCTTGTTACAAATGAGTTTTGTAACCCCTGCAAACAATTCACTCTGCCGGTTGAACTCTTTTCTGTCACACTGCTTCTCTGACAGATCTCGGTTCTCTCTGTCTGAATCCTCTTCAACTCAGCTTCTGCTTTGCTAGATCTCCTCTCACTCTCTCTCTTCTCTCCTTCACTCTCTACTGCTACCTCACTGGTTCAATCTCCATAAATTTGATGGATTGTTTTACTCTATAATTGTTTATCGATTATCTTAAACCCTGCCATTTAAACCCCTCTTGCTAGTTCTTCTTCTAACACTCAGTCACTTCAATATTTTTATATCAACACTCAAACTAATCAATTCTCATCTAGCATAATCATACTTTCTCATCAATCAACTTAAGTCTTTGACCTGCACATTTATACACATGCTTTACTGCCAAAACAAAAATTCAAACTTTACGCGCCCAGGGTTTTCTTTACCAAAAATGATACGTATCAAATCAGATCTCATCTTTTTGAATTGACAACCTACAACAGATCAACAAAGATCTCTATCCTTTTTATTCTTCCAATGCACGTTTACTCTATTTAGCAAACTGGACCTTGTTAATCGGCCTTGATTTTGTCGATCACACTAAATGATCCAACAGTTTCCTTCTCTAGATCAACACGACGATCAGATGTCCTACTTTGATCATAACACCAAAAAATATCTTCCTTTCGATCTGCTTCGAGCCACAATCCTCTACAATCGATCCATAATTTCCACTCTTCAATTAATATTGACCTAATCGACAACTACCTCGTTGATACACTATTCACCTACCACTATATGTTCACCACCTAGAGTCCACATGTCATCTCTGTCGACATCCAATATCAATTGATTGTGCCAATTCAAACTTGGTCACCGACTAAACATACTATTGGTATACACCAACTGGCTAACCTTCATATCATGCACTTCTCTATTCTGCCGGTTAGGACATGTTATCCCGGACTGCACTCACCAAACCACGAAACATACACGGGGTAAGCCACTATCAGAAACCTTCATCATTTACTGATGATAATCCTCAACCATTTTGCCAAAGTGGAAAAAACTTCACATCCTTTCATCTTCTTATCCAGGTCCTTCAATTTGTCTCTTTGCTTGCTTATTGGTCTAGGGTCCTTCAATTTATCTCTTTTCTTGCTTACTAGTTGACACACTTACCGATTGACATCAACATGCCAACAATATTTAATATTCCTACTTGCATACCAGTAACATCAACTTGCATATTGGTTGAAATCAATGAGAACATAATGCCAACATGTAATATGTCCCTGTACCACCATAGTGGACAAACATGTATGATAAAATAGGGAAATATCCCTTCTATTGATGATTTCATTTTCACCATAAAATTTTTCTCTTCTTTCTCTGTATATCACTGACATGACTAGATTGGATTTATAGCTCATAGGTTTTAAGCTATTCAATTGTTGATAACCTATGATGAAATTTATGTCCTGAGCACTAATGAATCTCTTAACATCTTGCAGGTACACTTAAACCTAGGAGAGGAAGGACCAAAGATAAGAGGAGAGCTAATGCTAGAGTTAAGATCAAACATCATCTCAACATTGAATAGGCAATGAAGGACATAGTGTTTCATTATATGCTTTTTTCTTTTTTCTTTTATCTTTAGTTGCATGGTTTATGTCCTATGTTTTACCAATTTGGTTTAGTCATTCCAATGGCTTGTGTGGGACTTTTAAACATCCTTTTATCTTCAAAGCATGAAACAACAATGTTTAAGCAATCTTGTATGCTTTCTCCTTTCAAAAATGAATAAAATGAAATAGTGATGCAATTTTGATATATCTTTTATTTAGAGTTTTGCATAGAAAATTGAATTCATTTGAGACACCTCATTGTAAATAAACTTTTCAACATAAAATGAATGTACTTTTCACCTTAGATGTAGCAAATAATACTAGCTCTACCAAAATGAGCTGAAGGTAGAAATTTTGGTAACAGTGTTATTGATAGGGATTTGCATATGCCAAACCCCAAGTATGGAATTAACCCTCTAATTGAATTAAAATTAAAATGGAAAGCATGTCTTAAAAAGGTCAGAGGTTAGATTTGAATTTGAATTGCTAAATTAGAATGTTATACCATCAGAAGTCTCCTTTGTGTTGAAGTCTTCATGAAGAAGTTGATATCATCACATTTGAATGTAGAAATGTCTTCATAGTAACTTGATAATGGATTCCATATAGAATGCTTGAAAAATTAATAATTGACCTCTCCTTCATTGCCTTGATAATGCTTGATCACTGGCTCACTTGAATTTTTATAATTAGATGGAAAACTTCATGGAGATATCTATCTCAAATTAGCGGGTAAGAATTTCTTTTATACCTCACCTCATGAAACATATTTAAATTTACAGAGTAGGCTGACACAGAAAAGAAATTGCCACCTACATTTTTTGATTGTTGAAGGGTCCAAAATTAATACCCTTTAGCTTGGACAAGGGCACCTCAAGAACCCTTCTCTAGCCAATCAAATCTAAATAAATGACTAAACAACAAGGTGAAAATGAGGATTGCAATTTGAACTTTGTGTGAGCATCAACAGGCACAAACAAAGCACAAAAGGCCATAATTCTAAAGAGAGGCCTAAGTGAGTATGAAATTATATAGGGATACAATTTATGTTGTTGAAGATATAATTTATAGTTATTTTGCTTAAAATTGGTTTCAATGTCTTGTATTTTATAAGAAGTTGTAATTGATATAAAATTTGAAGTGAGCTAGTAATTTGTGTGATTTCAAAGAAACCCTAACACACAGAAAAACCCTTAGTGCACAAAAATGGTCAACACATCATACATGAAGATGAAATTGGAATGAGATTTGTTTATTCAATGTCTAGGGTCTACAAAGAAACTAGTGGACCTGTGTAAGAAGAAAATAGATAAGAAGAAGAATATAGATGAAATATTTGTAGACACCTTAGAAGAAATTAGAGATGCAATTTTACCTACTCCAATGTAGTCATTGTTCAAGCACTAATATAGAAAGAGGATGACAATATTCTCCATAAGGAGTGATTGGTATCTTTATATAAGGAGATTAGTAGTCCCTAATGTGTTTTTTCATGCAAAATGTGTCTGCATAGTAGCTAATAGATATGGTGTTAAATCAAAGAAGGTTTTTGTAGCTAAGGGGACTCCCATACTTGCATTCACAATGTCTTATATTGTCGAGGATTTCAATCTGAGTAGGGTTTCTAATAAGATCATAGACTTGGAGAGATTCAAAGCTAGATATGAAAATCATAGAATTATTTATAGATCGATAAAGATCCCAAGTCATAAAGTAAAAGGGCTAGTTGGAAAGGGAGTCAAATTATTTGAGAAGGAGCCCTTTACCATTGAAACATTTGAATATTACTTCATCAAGACATTCTACTCATTATGTCGAATTCTTGGTGAAGATGCAGAGCAAAGAATGTAGATTTCCATAATGTACATGGCCTAGATATTCAAGATGATACAATGAATGTTGAATTTGATTTTGTCACATAATTGGTAAATCAAGTGCATAAACAAATGGTGACCATCAAGGAAAATCTCACAAAATAAGAATTCAAATGGTATTTTCTAATGTGTCATATTATTTTTTCAGCAGAGAGAGAAATATGGGATAAAACCCCAAGGGTGAGAAGGTTTTATGAGAAAAAGAATATTCTCCCAGTGCAGTGTTGGACCTATCTATGGGTTGGGGAGTGTGAGAATTTTGATTTTATAATCTTTGAGGAATTTTCTATTAGAAAATTGACAACATACCTTGGAGAACGAGTAGAGAGGATTCCCAAGTAAGTGAAGGATTTTATCAAATCCCATGAGAGGAATATAGAGTTGGAAGTGAAAATTGGGAAATTGGTATTTGAGCTGTAGTGCTGAAAAATTTGAAATGCAAAATGAAAGCAAACAATAATGTAAACTTCCTTTCAAATCTAAGAAAATCCTCTAGATAGAGCTCAATAAAGGAAAATTTAAAATAAATCATAACATCAAACAAGCAAATCAAATGTTACCAAAACCTCCATTGTTGAATGATTTGCTCCAAAGATATGGTGGTATGTGGTTGCTCCTTTCAAATGAATTTATTATGTCAACATGTATCTGTTGGCTTGATGATGATTGTAATATATTCATCATTTGTTGTCATTGATGAAACACTCACACACACACATGATTATATTGACTACCAGTGTAACTTCAATTGTTTACTCTATTAACTGGTATGCTATAGTTTATACTAAGAGGTTTATCTCTAACCGATACTTTGTGTCAACTGGTATGTGCATAAGAGACAGTCTGTGATTATAGTAAGTTGACATCAAGATGCAGATCAAGATGGAGATCAAGCGGAGATTTAAGGACAATGGTTCATATGTTTTATTCAAACTGGTATTTGATTGTTCCAACCGGTATTTGGTAATTTTGTGATGAGTTACCATATTTTGTGATGAGTTACTTGCACCGACTGCTTGGCAACAATTTTTGTGATGAGTTTTGATCACTTGTCCAAATACACTACACCTAGGAAATTGTGTTATGATTTCTTAAGGCCGACATGAAATCATAAGGTCTATATATTGACATCACAATAAATTATTTGATACAGTGAAAAGTGTTATGTTATGTGCAAAAGGAAAAAAGAGTTAAGTTACAGAGTATGCAGAAGAGTAGTATTGAATATGTTTAGAAGGATCTGATTAAGCAAGTATTGTGCTACTCAGAATAAATCAAACCATTCTTGTTGTTTTCTAACCATTACAATAGAATCAAATCCCCTAACTGGGTAAGCTCTAACAAGATTTAATGTATAAATCCTTTAACAAGGTGTGTTGGGACTCATTAAAATTGAGTCAAGTTTAGAGGCCCATTTCAAAATTTTTCTCTGCTTTCCCAAATAAGTCAGTTTGAATAGCCTAGTTAGAGAGGGGATAGAATGGAGCCAGTTGATTTTCAAAGGGTAAGGCTTTGGAAATTTGTTGTACACCTTTCATTTGACCTATGCAGTAATGTGTAACTTCCAAATTTCAGTTTGGATAAGTTTATCAGGTACCCATTTCGAATGGGTGAGCTGAAAGTGCATTTTAGGCATAAATGCACATTTTAGTAAGTAGCCTACTTTGAGTGTTTATATATTTTTCCCTGTCGATCGTCATGAAGAATTTAAAATTGGATTCAATTCTATGCATAAATTTGAGTTATCTTGCAAAATTTCAAGTCCTTATGAATCCATTTTCTTAATTTTCAAAGCTCAATCCGTTTGCAGTTTGTGAGGTTTGACAAGTCCCTGTTTCAGCTGCTAGTTGGAGCCCTGCTTTGCATAAGTGTAAAAGTTGCCTCAGTGAATAGCATGTCAGAATGTTTATTTCAAGCTATTTTTGGTATAAATGATAAGCCGTGTTTCAAATTTCAAGCTCCTACAAATCCGTTTGATCGGTTTTCAAGAGGGTTCCTCGAGCCATTTGTTTCAGGGATCCATACTTTCATTGCCGTATCAGTTAAAGTTGCTATTTTCATGAACACGCCATTCGTATCCAGTCAGTCTTTTGGTCAAACTGAATGTTCTAGGATTTGATATATAGCTCAAGGTACCTATATATCAAATTTGAGGGTCTACGAAGATCGTTTGATATTTTTAAGAAAGGCATCATGTGTTGCCTGAACATTGACTTCATCAGGTCCACAGTGTCGACAACGCCAGTTGGTCATTTTCAAAAATTAATATCTCTTCGCTCAAGATTTTTTTTGAGAAACCATTTGGTAGAGTTCATTCTTGTATATCAGGGTACACGCTTGTCAGTTTGCAAGGTCCAGAAAGGTGTTTTGACTGGTTTGAAAATTACGTCTTCGCGATTAAATACGAAAATGTGGCGCAGGCGCCTGAAAGTTGCAAAACTCAGTTTAATGATTTGAAAATGGTGCCGATCGATTCCAGAGCTATGTTTAAGGTTCGTGAGGCATTTCAAAGATTAGTTGCATGAAAACCAAATTTTTTTTAGTCGGACCCACTTTGGGGCCCGACCTGGCTCATGCCCGTACATTGATTTTATTGGCGTTTTATTGGCGACTTTGTTTACTGGGAGAATTTTAGAACATTTAACTTAGTGATATTTAATTAATGGAATCTATAATTATTTTGCATGGTATTGGCATGCTTATCAATGATAAAGTCTATCAAAGGCATTCATATTATCTTATCAAGAATAATGCACACCTTCATGGCTACAACACTATGGAGATGGAGCATACACAGTTGTTGTCACACCCTCATTAATGGATCCATTTGTTGGAGTTCAATGAGAACCCTCCCTCCATGTGTGAGCAGCTCCAAGCAAAGCAAATGGAATTGAAAATCAAGAAATTACAAGAACGGGAAAAAGAGCTAATTGATTTAGCAAATGCAAATGGGCATGTGAAATGCCAATTTTAAATCCTCTCCTGGCAGATTGCATGGAGTTTGGGAGGAGACAAAGAAGTTTTTAATAAAATGCAGTAGACAAAGGAGGGCATTAATAAATTTCAGCAAATGAAACTCAAGCAAAGGCCTGGCAGGTGAATGCCATACCAAATCCAACGCAACATGTAAAAGAAAGAAAGAGTTTAATATAAATGCAAAGGTGCAGAGCCTAGTCTCCATGCCCAACCAACATCCTCCTTTTCCTAGCAAATTTTACCGGTCCTCCCTACATAGCATGAGATGGGTAAAGGCATATATAAATCTTTGAACAAGATGTAATTTGCAGCAGCATCCTCTCTGCGTGGCTGATAGAAGGATTTAAAAACTTTCAAGCGATGCAATCAGCAGGGCACGTGGGGGAATTTCAGACTGCAGTAATTGCATTGGCAGGAATAAAGTGTGAGTGTGTGAGAGCCTCAAGAAGAAGCTTCTATAATAGAATTAGTAGCCATGTTGAAGATGAATCCCCTGTGTGTGGTGAATGAGGAAGAGGAGCCATTAAAGTCTCAGAAAACTCTTTAGAAATGCACAGTTTCAGGCAAACACATTATCCCACATTGGTGGTGGGAGTGAAAGTTTTAATATTTATAACCAAGGTTTTACCCATGCATAGTGTCAAAGCTTTGGGCTTCTGATGGATGGTGCCAGTTGGGTACCCAAGTGGACCCCACGCGAGTGGGTGCGCTTCTCAAGGCAACCAAGGAGGCTGACAGGTGGTGAAAAAGGGGACCCCACGCATCCTGAGGCAGGCGAGTTTTGCAGAGAAAGGGTGGCTTAAAGTTCAAGCATGTTCCAAGGAGATCGACGAAGCGCATGGATTCGCAAGCCAAAGATGCTCACCAGTTAAGCTCTGTGAAATGGCAAAAAGCTCAGTGAAAGGAGTTAAAGACCATGCAAGTTCAGGAGATCCAACAGCCAGCGTGATTTCAGGAAAGGAAGATGCTCGCGAAATCGTGAAGGGTTAAAGAGCATGCAGGTTGCAAAGGATCCAACGCCTCGCGTGACTTCGTGACCAAAAGATGCAACCTCGTTAGCCATCATGAAATGGCGAAAGCCAGGTGGCAGGTCCAGGTGGTGGTCCAGCTCATGGGTCCTGTCCAGTGTTGTTGAGGTGGCGAAGACGTGGCAATGACGTGGTGTGCAGATGGCAGTCCAGTGGCACATAGGTGGCAGTGACGAGGTAGTCTAGGTGGCTAATCAGTGAGGTGTCATCCCAGTGGATCCCATCAGCCAATCGAGGCTACCACGTGGCAAGGCATCAGGGGCAAAAATGGATGAAAAATTAAAATTAAATGATATAGTTTCAACTATATAGAAAATCCAAAAATTTAAATGATGTGCACATATCCAAGTTAAATTCGCCCAGAGGTCCATTTTTGGTGAAATAGGCAAGTATTATATATCGTCGGAAAGCTCTCGGGATGAGGAATGTAGTTATGTAGTTAATTTTAAGAGATTTGGGATATTTTGAGAGAAGTTTACATGGGAAAGAGAAAGGAAAATGAAATTCAGTTAGAAGAAAAGACACTTGGCAGTGTGTTATGCAAAATCTTTTTTTTTCCCTCTCCTTATTCTCATTTCTTCTCAATTGTAAGGGTTCCAGAAATTTAGAGGATGGCTCCATATTTTAATGCTTTCCAATTCTGAGTTTCCTTCAAGATTGTACAGGGTAGGGCTTTTTCTTTCAGTAATGGAGTTCAATTCTTTGCTATAGGTGTTCTTAGTTGCAGGTTCTTGTGTATGTAAGGCATGCACAAATTCGTACAAAATTTGTCTCTAAAATGTATCTTCATTTTATTCAAATCTAATTCTTAAGAAGGATCAAGTTTGTCATGATCAGTTGTGTCTATGAGTGTAATGCTTGTTTGTAGGTAATCTTCAAGGAAGATTTTAAACTCCGTGAGCAAACATTAATAAAATAGGATTCATGTTTTTGGATCTAATATTTTCTATGGATAAGCTTAGTAATGCATTATGCAAGGCATTAATGTAGGAATATTTCATGATGAAGATGGATTTGCAATGAGTGTTTTCATTTTTACTTTGATGTATGACTCTGTTGCCCTTGGATAAGGCACTGATCTTGCATATTTTGGGGTTTTCTCAGAGACTTAAAATTCAAATCAGAATATCTACCTTTGTTTTATGTTCTGTGGGAATGTTTCATCCATCTCATGCTTCAACTTAGTTGAGATGTCAATGTGGATCTTGCCCATCTACTGTAACCTCCTAGTTGTTAAGCCCTTGTGAGATCTATCTGCTTTATTGATGTTGTTATAGGTGTGTAATAGGTTTAATTTTAAGCATCAAAGGTATACTCACCTAGGTTGTGCAGAACCTGAAGAGTAGAAGGATTCATATCCTTGTCATGTTGTCCAAGCCCTGAGGTTCTTCATAGATTGAATTGGCTACTTCATAGATCAATTGTAGGTGTACTTGGGTTAATCAGTTTTGATGACCAACAAAAATGAAGACTCTGCTAGGGATGTGTTGTAATAACTTATGTTGAATCGAATCCCAGAGTTGTGCCCATCCAATTTGAGGAAAGAGTCATAAAAGAGTTATAAATTTGAAACCATTTTCAGATCTGTAGTTATTTGCCTGGTAGTGTTGTGTGCCAAGTTTTGAAAATTTGTTATCCTTTTATCTTTGTGTAAGTCTAGATCTATTCATGTTCTGAAATGATTTTATAAATTCTCATAGCAGTGAGTGGCGACTCTGAAAGATCTCTGCACCAGTGTGCATTATTGTAAAATAATTAAAAAGATTTGGTGAACTTGCATCAATGATTTAGTAGCTGCTTGGGGTTTTATGATTGTAGATCCCAAAGAATTTATTGAAGATATTTTCCTCCATGAAGGAGGTGGTGACTCTGTATGAAGATTAGTGTATAATGTTAGAAGATCTTAGAAAGATCTTACCAAATATCAGACTGGCAGCAACAACAAATTTAGTCTAGGTATTCCTCATTGTTGAGGTAATTATTTGTTCCTTATTAGGTGAAAAAGTCACCATAAAAAGGAAAATAAATTCATACTTCACATATTTCCTATTTTCAAAAGTTTCTGTTAAAGCATGGCTGAAGTATTTTGAATAATAGATTAGATAAACTCCAGCTGCAAAATAAATTTTATTGGTTGAAAATAGTGAATGTATTCAGGCAATATTGCAGCTAGTAATGGATTGTTGTAGAAATTTCTCTATTAAAGGTTATGTGCCATTTTTTTTTGATGGCATACCTGGTTACCCGAATTAGATTCCAAGTGACATTAGGAAGCATTTACCATTGTTTAATGGGGACCAGTTACAATAAGCAAGAATGCATGTGCAAAACTTTATTGATTTAATGAATGACTATGAAATCTGTTATGAGGATGTTTGCATGAAGTTGTTTGTACAGAGCTTGAAAGGGGATGTCGGGATTTGGTTCTCATTTTTGCAGGAAGCTTCTATTCCCTCATGGGAAGAATTAGTTGCATCTTTTCTTGAGCAATTTGCTAAGAGAATAAACTTTAATGATGCATTGAGGAAATTGATGGAGATCAGAATTGAGGAAGGTGAGTTAGTGCTGACCTTCAATGTCAGATTCTCCAAAGCATTGGCTGAGATCCCACAAGGGTATAAAATAAATGACAAAGTGTCTTTAGTGATTTATTTGGATGCCTTTGGAAGTAAGATGAGTTATAGGTTGAGGGATAAAGAGCCAAAGACATTGCATCAGGCATTTGAGATAGCCATGGACATAGAGAAGAACTTAAGATATGGTATTCCTAAAAGACTTGTATCCACTAGTGTTTGCTGTCATAGTGTTTGTAATGCTGCAACTAAGTGTGAAGTGAGGAATAATGTTCCGAGTTTTGGTGTTCATACTTGTGTTGGCAACCATGATAATCTAATTCCCTTTGAAAATCAAAGTTGTTTGGTGCAAACAATGGTTGATCCTCACTTTGATATTAATAATGTCACTTGTGTTGAGGATGAAGTAAAAGTATTTTTCAGATTTCACTTCTTATAATCATGTTGATGATCTTTCTAATTTGAAAGTTATGCATAAAGTTAATTCAAAAAATCTCAATGGTAAACATGATTGCAATGAAAATATAGCACACATTGATGAACAAATTTTTAAAGAATGTCACATGGAACAACAAAGTGCCATGCAATTCTAGAAGATTGAAGAACTTAGGAAAGCTCTTGAAGTTGTGGATAAGAAAGTTCAAATGTTGGAGAGCCTTAGAGTTATTAATGAAGGCCTTCTCCAATATGGTGAAGAGGATTCTTCAGAAAAGGACTGTGAACTGAATGCTTATACATTTGATGAACAACATGTTGATCTAATAGATGGTTTTATGATAGAAAATTTGAGTGAACATGCTGAAAATTCATCAAATGAAGTAAATGATAGTGATATTCATTTTCATTCTTTGGTTGATGATGAATTTTCTATTGGTAAAAAGGATAAATTGTGGCAAGATAAGTATGACTATTTTGATTCTCAGAATGATGGTCATAGGATGAAATTTTGTGGTTATGAAGCATGGAATAATGAGGATAGTTCTAGCCAAGTTTCATTTTCTTCTTTGTCTAATGAAGATGATTATGATGATCGAATGGATGGTATCTTTAGCAATTTTTCTAATATTTTATTCAATGTTGATATATATATGGACCAACCACTTCATTGTCATAATGTTCATAAGGGGATTCTTCATTTGGTTTCTAACCCTTTGTATGAAGAAATAATTGATCAGCCAGATGTTGTAAATGATGAACCAATCCATGCAACAGTGACATGTGTTAGGATGGAGATTTTTGTAATGGGTTGCTTGCTAGTGTGTTTGAACCCCATCTTGAATTTTTTCATGCAAAGATGAGTGAATGTGCAAATCTTACTTCAAATTATATGCTTGAGCCAGAGGTATGTTCATTTTTTCAAGAGTGGGATGTTAAAGATGCTGATTTATTTCACTTAGTAGATGATGAAAAGAATGGATACGTTTCAAGGATTGATCATGAAAGTAAGGTTCAAAATTATGTTCATGATGGGTATGCATATAATGCTGATTGGAAAATAATGCAGAAAGATGTGTGTTGTAATAGAAGCATTTTTCTGATGATCAATGTTTGCTTCAGATTGTTTACATTATTAAGTGATGAGAATCAGGGTTTTGATAAGGGAAAGAGTTGGTTTCAATTTTAGTGGATGCGAGCCATTTTATAAGTATGTTTGTATATATTGTATAGTTGCTTTGCTTCAGTTGTGTGGTTTTCAATAAGGTGCCCTACTATTTGGGTTGAATAAGGAAGCCCTATTTTTGAGAAGAGAAGATGAGTGATCTATTTTTTGGGTGGTCTACTTAACCATAGATTCGATATTCTTGTGTTGATCTTGCAATCAACCATCCCCAATTAGAGCCACTATTGGGACTCATTAAAATTGAGTCAAGTTTAGAGGCCCATTTCAAAATTTTGCAATGCTTTCACAAATAAGTCAGTTTGAATAGCCTAGTTAGAGAGCGGGCAGAATGGAGCCAGTTGATTTTCAAAGAGTAAGGCTTTGCAAACTTGATGTACACCTTTCATTTGACCTACAACTTTCAAAATTTTAGTTTGGATAAGTTTATCAGGTACCCATTTCAAGGGGTGAGCTGAAAGTGCATTTTAGGCACAAATGCAGATTTTACTAAGTAGCCTACTTTGAGTGTTTATATCTTTTATTTAGAGTTTTGAATGGAAAATTGAATTCATTTGAGACACCTCATTGTAAATAAAATTTTCAACATAAAATGAATGTACTTTTCACCTTAGATGTAGCAAATAATACCAGCTCTACCAAAATGAGCTGAAGGTAGAAATCTTGGTAACAGTGTTATTGATAGGGATTTGCATATGCCAAACCCTAAGTTTGGAATTAATCTTGTAATTGAATTAAAATTAAAATGGAAAGCATGTCTTAAAAAGGTCAGAGGTTAGATCTGAATTTGAATTGCTAAATTACAATGTTATACCATCAAGAGTCTCCTTTGTCTTGAAGTCTTCATGAAGAAGTTGATATCATCACGTGTGAATGTAGAAATGTCTTCATAGTAACTTGATAATGGATTCCATATAGAATGCTTGAAAAATTAATAATTGACCTCTCCTTCACTGCCTTGATAATGTTAGGCCCAATATGGAAAGCTAATGTACTGAGAGGGGAGGGATGAATCAGTACTTCAAAACTTTTCTTCAATAATAACTTTACTGTTATGCATAAACCGAATAGTGCAGTAACATAATATAAAGTTAAAACAAATAGATAACAATCATACATGATTCACTCCATAACACATATATTTTGGTTACACAGAAACTCTTGGTTAGAGAGAAAAACTGTGGTGGGGATGGCACCCACAACTTCACTACTGCAATAATAAAGAGTGCTTGGTTAGAGCTACATGTTTAGCTATTTCTGATAGCTTACCCTATTAGGAGTAACAAGATCTATTAGATCTACCTTGCTAAAGGATTTTACAACACTTAAACTAAATGCTGCACCTGGTTAGAGGCTTTACAATTTATAGATTTGATTAGAGTCTTTTACCCTGTTAAAGGTTTCTCTTACAACTTCAAAATATTACAATAAATCATTACAAATATCTGCAACTTTACATCTGGAATGTTATAGCAGATTCTATGTGCTTAGAATAGATTACCTTTCTTATAGAATACCTCAGTAACCCATATAGTAACTTGGTAAACCCTTCTGTTTACTCTGTTCTTTGACTGTTCTCTGAAAACCTTCTCGGTGACCTCTGTGTCTCTGTAATAGTCTTCTTACACTCATGCACACACACTTTTTAATTCTTAACTCACACTATATAAATAGATCTCTTATGTTGGTGATCCATTCATTGCTTCGATCTTACAAACATGTTTTATCAAATGAATAACCATGCAAAATATTTCATTAGTTGGATGACCTCAAAATCATACACAATCTTTAAGTGCAATTTCCAATGTGATAACGGTTAGATGTTCCTCGATCTTGTAACACATTTTCATATGTATGTCCAGGTTCAATGAATCTATTAACACGTTTCACTCGGTGTATATCAACTCGGTGTGTCATCTTTGCTGCTCAGTAGACATGAAATGATACTCGGTAGACAGCTCGATGTATACTACATTCTGAGACTACTTTCTTCAATAATCGACTGGACTATGCATACTGACTGAATATCTTGATAGAGGTAACCGATTAGAGTATATAGAATAACTTTTAACATAAAACTAATGGCAACTTGATAAGTAGTAACAATCTCCCCTTTTGACATTAGTAGAGATGTTTGACAAAAACTACTTTCAAAGTTATAATTCAATAATCTATATACTTGCAAAATTTGACTATGCTGATAGTATATACAATAGTCAATGAAATAGTAAATCTAGATATACTCCCCTTATCGATATACTTGTACAAAACTTTCATTTTGCATGCTTGGTGTGAATGTTTTGTGTGCTGCTCTTGATCTTTGCTTATTGTCCCATTCACTGCTCGGTACACTGCTCTTGAATACTCTTCTTTCTTTGCTCGGTATACTCCCCCTGTATACTATACTCCTTTTGTTTGATACTTTGAGTACTACACTCCCCCAATACTATATCACTCCTTTAATACTATATCATATCACTCCCCCTTTTTTGACAAACATCAAAACTTAATTACCATTCGGGGGTGGTAACTAGTCAAAAATGGATTTGTACTTGGTTTGTGCTTCGGTGAGAGCGACAGAGAATGCAATCTTTACACTGTCCATTAAAGAATATTGTGCTTGAATATCAGCCAATAATGATATTAAGGCATCTAGAGTGCTTCCCTCTTGTGTAGTAGATAAGGAGGTGGCTCAGTTGATTTGTTCTTGGACGGATGAAAGATGAGGAAGGAATAATGTTTGAAGTGTCATTTTGTCCATCCTGATCTTGTGTTCTTCATTTCCTAGGTCCAATTATTGAGCCATGAGCTGTTGTAGCCTTGTATAGAAATTCTGAACTAAATTTGGCTTTGTGGTCAACTTATTTGAGAGATCGGTGATCTCTTTCTCAATTACCTCTGTTTTATTCTTAATGTCTTTAATGAATAAGGAAAATGTGCAGAGTTTCTGAAATAAATAAAGAATGTGCTTGAGTTGAGTAGTCAACTCAGCAATAAATTTGACAAGTTTATCTTTGCCAATAGCTATAGCTTTCTGTACCTCTTCTATCATTTTTGCAGTGAGCTCTTTGTCTTTTAGTTTGCTCAAATACTCCAATGCATCTACTCCAGATGTCTCTATCTTTGTTAGGAGTTCATCTACTTGAATGTGGATGGCTGCATCTGTTGATACTGTAGCTTCAGGTAGCATATCTATTAAGAGTGCTTTCACCTTTTGAAGTACCTTATTTTTCTTTTGAATGGCCATTTGCTTCTCTTGTTCGGCCTTTGCTTTGCGTAGTTCACCAAAATCAATGAGTGCTTGCCCCTTTAATTTTGATATATCTATATTGGGAAACACTATTGGTTTTGACAAATCAACTTTAAAACTATGCTTTTTCAACTTCTTTTCTTTACCTTTTACTGATGGAACTAAGAAAATGGCTTGTGAGGCTTGATGACCCTCGGTAGGTTGCTTGGTAGAGGTAATACTTTGTTCAATTTCTTTAGCCTCTGTAGAGTCCTTTGGTGTCTCGGTACTCGGTGTCTCAGTTGCAACATTCTTAGTGCTAGAAGGTGCTTGAGATGTCTGTTCTTGAGTAGTACCTTCTCCTATTGTAGGCTTGTGGCCTTTGGTGCCTTGATCCATGTCATGAGGGGTTTCGGTTGAGACAGGTTGTTTGACCGGTGGATAAGGTTGAACTTGTTCCAAGACTGATTCACTAGATACAAGTTTTGCATATGCATTGCCTTCTATCATTTCCTATTCTGGTGCCTCTGTATCCATGACATCTTCATCTATTTGAATGGTGTCAGTAGGGTCTTTCTCAGTAACATCAGGATCTTGCTTGATGACATCAATAATTTCAACTGTAGCTTGCTCACCGACATCTTTGATTTTAAATATTTCCTACCACTTTGCTTTTGTCTCATTTTCAACTTCAATATACAACCCATTCATCAGTTTTAAGGCTCTTTGTTTGACAAGAAACTTTGAGTTGTAGGTTGTCAGATGTTCTTTTATTTCAGCTACTGACATGTTAGGATAGAGATGAACCAGACTTCTTTCTCTGATCTGTTTCTTCGAGTCCATTGCATATTTCCACCTATTATCAATATGCAAATAAAGTTCATTTGGAAGTGACTTAGCTAGTTCCAATGGAGCCAACTGAAATTTTAGAAGTGTGCAGATGACAGCTTCTTCAATTTGTCTCTTCTCATCATTATTTCCAGTTTCATATTTAACATATGTGTAATGATCCAAATCCTCCATATTCTTTCAGATTTGCACAGAAGTTTTCAACACTATGTACATTTACCTTCTTGCTCTTGGCAATCTGAAATTTGCTTGCATCCTTTGATTCGGTATCACTAGACTCTTTTGCCAAAATGAGTCTTCGAGTAGATTTCTTGTAGGTCTTTGTTACCTTGGGAGTAGTAACACTCTTTGTTTTCTTACTTGGTGAAGCTGCAGATGCTCTAGTGTTAGGTCCCTTTGGAGGTGGAGTCGGTGAGGCCTTTGATGTGTCCTGTTTCTTTCTCTTCAACACTTTTCCCGTAGGCAGTTCGGTGTTCAATGTTATAGTTGCCTCTTGGGCTTTGGATTCCTCTTCCGTAATGGCAATGGTACCTTTGATAGGTGTAGAGGAAGAGTGTTCTCCGAATTTCTCCGATAATGCCTTATCATCTTTGTTGCCTTTCTTGTAGCTTTGGGTACTACAATGCTCATTTTTACTTTTTCCTTCACTTCTTCATAGGTTCCATACCTTAGCTCGATAGCATGTCTTGGAAATGTAAGAAATGCATCAATTTGCTGTTGTGTTCAATGTCAAAATCAATCTCGTAACCCATTGGTGACAAAGATTGAGTTCTCGGTTCCACAACATTCACATAACAGTAATCAGTGTCAACTTCAAAACATATGTCATTTTTGTATTTCTCCACTAGCTGGGGTGGAATCCTATACCTATTATGCATTTTTTCTTGAAATTTACTGAAGTAATCATCCATAATATCATTGAAATTATCACCTAACTTCTTGATGAAGTCATTAATCTGATGGGTGATTGGTCGGTGTAGTTCCCAAACAACTTTACCAACTGATGGAAAGAATTTTTCAAAATAGAAAAACATGCATACAAGTAATGATCCAAACTTTAGTGTATTTTCCGAGTTGTTCTTCTTTGGCTTCCTGATGGTGTTCGGATTCTCAAATAGGATTTTCAACAAAACCTCACATAGATCAATTTTCATTCCCTTTTTCACAATTTTGTATGCTAGGTCTACTGCTGCACAGGGTACACTATTTTCCCTTGCTGATTGGAAGAAACAGTAACCTATAACTCTAATGGAAAATTTTAGTTCTTCATCTGTGACATTGTTCAATTTCAATCCTCTGCAATCTAATTCCACTCCAGTTAAACTGATCAGTTCCTTCTATGATATCATCTTTTGGGCTTGGGCATGATCATAAATGGTGTAACTGGTAATCAGATGAATGATTTCCTTGGTAATCTTAAATGGTTTCTCTTCTAGCCACATGAAATCATCGTGAACTCTGCTCAGAACAAACTTGACCCACTGGGGTTTGAACACATGGGGATAGGTTAGGTCTTCAGTTAATCCCTTGATCTTGATGTGCTCATACTTGCTATTTAATTTACCATCTGTGCATAATTCATCATAGGTGTCTTTGATTTCAACATGACCGCGTTCTTCAACATGACATTTGGTGAAGAATCTCACATCCTCGACTAACAACACTCTATCCAGGATGAGTGAAAAAGCGGTTTTGTCATCCGATTCAGATGCAACTTTGGGAGTGAAAGAGTATTTTAGTGAGGGCTTCTCTACATTCTTGACAACAATGGGATCTTGGATCTTAGGCGCCATTTTAGATTTAAGATAAAATCTAACAAAGGATCCTTAGGGTTTCAGGATTTCAAATGACTGACGTTCCACACTTAGCAAATAATAGAAACTTGATAAGATCGGTAAACCAACTTAACAATGCATTGAGATTGATGTAAATACCTTGAATTTTCTATGTAGGAGGTTTGATCACCTTTGATTCGCTTTGCTCTGCTCTCTTGAAAACTTGGTGAGTTGAAAATGACTACAAAAATGCTTTTAAGTACACAATATGCCTTATCGAGCTTCGTGCGGGTTAGGTCAAAAACATTAAATGCACTCGGTTCCACTAAACTTTCTTTCCTTTTTCTACTTTAACCAAGTAACCAAACTTCCTGTATTCATCGACTTGACAGGCTTCCTGTATTCACCGACTTGACAGGTTTCCTGTAAAGTACTTCAAAAGACTTTGATAGAATTTCAAACTTACTATTACATCTTAATTATGCAGATTTGAATTAAGTACATGATAAAATAGGAACTGTTAAGATTTAAACTTGATAGAATGCAGTCCCTTCATACCTTTACCGATTAATTTGGAATAGGTGCACCTAACTCGGTAGGTAAGGTGCTTTTTTCATTTGACACAATTTCCTTCTTTTTCCAAATCATCTTTAATTTGTCTTTTATTTCTTCAATGTCTTTTCTAGGTTGATCTCTGCAATCTCCAGCTAAGTGTCCAACTTTGTGACAATGAAAACATGCCATACTAGGATTTCTCCATGATCTTCGGTTGTACATCCCAAACCTTATAAAACAGTTGGCACTTATATGTCCATATCTTCCACAACATTCACACCATATCCTTGTATTGTAATCCCATGGTACTACAGAATACTGTCGGTAAGGATTTGTGTGAGTTTGGTAACCTTTAGCATTTGCTTGCTGTGCATATTACCACATATAGTTCTTTTGCTTAAGCCAACACTTCTCGATACTATGTCCATATCTATTGCAGTTTTTACAAAACCCTTTGAATTTTGCCTTCTGATAATTGATTACAGACTTTGTCCTACATTGTTTAGATGCATTACCATATTTGTTGCAATTGTAACAATAACAATTGGACTTAGTGACATTTGGTTGCTTACCTTTTCTGATTTGGCACATGTTGGCAGTGTGACCTTGATTTCCACAGTAGTTGCAAATAGGCTTCTTTATTTTGATGTTGTTCTTGTTTCCAGCTTGCTTTGATGATTCTCCTATCTCGGTAGTATGAATTCCCTTTTTGGTAGAGTTTTTTCCTTTGTAACTGAGTCCTGCATCTTTGTTGGGTCTCCCTGTATTCAATTTCTCATCCAACATCTTTGATGCTTCATAACTCTTCTTCAGTGTGTCTTTGGATTTCTTCTCTATTTCAAGTTCATTGGCCAACCTTGATACTTCAAGTTTCAATGCATGATTCTCATTATCTTTCAAAATTGCTTCATGATGTGCATAACCTAGTTGATCTAACAGATTTTGCTGAATTCCAGTCAACCTTGTGATTTCATCATTCTTATCAAATACTAAGACTTCAAGTTGTTGTTTCTCTCTTTGTAGATCTCTTACTTTACCCTCGACTGTCCTTAATGCATCAAGATTTTCAGTCAACTATGTGTTGAAATGTTTATGTTCTCTTTTCATTGCTTTTAGTTGATCAACAAGTGCTTTGTTCTTTTCTTTCAATACTCCAATCAGTTCGTCAGTTTCTTTAGATATACTATTCTCAGATGATGTCTCAATTTGTTCCACTAACTCTTGAGAGTCCTACAAATCATCACATAATCTTCTTCTTACTTTCAGAGATTTTTGCATTTGCCTTTCCATGTCTGCAATCGCTTGAATAGCATGATCCAGCTCTTCTTGCAGATACACAATCCTCCGAGATTGTTTATAGCCTTCCATTGATAAGATCTTTCTCTTTAGGCAGTTAAACCCTTTTCCAAGATTGAAGCTTTGATACCAATTGTTAGGCCCAATATGGAAAGCTAATGTACTAAGAGGGGAGGGGTGAATCAGTACTTCAAAACTTTTCTTCAATAATAAATTTACTGTTATGCATAAACTAAATAGTGCAGTAACATAATATAAAGTTAAAACAAATAGATAACAATCATACATGATTCACTCCATAACACATATATTTTGGTTACGCAGAAACTCTTGGTTAGAGAGAAAAACTGCGGTGGGGATGGTACCCACAACTTCACTACTACAATAATAAAGAGTGCTCGGTTAGAGCTACCTGTTTAGCTATTTCTGATAGCTTACCCTATTAGGAGTAACAAGATCTATTAGATCTACCTTGCTAAAGGATTTTACAAAACCTAAACTAAATGCTGCATTTGGTTAGAGGCTTTACAATTTATAGACTTGATTAGAGTCTTTTACCCTATTAAAGGTTTCTCTTACAACTTCAAAATATTACAATAAATCATTACAAATATTTGCAACTTTACATCTGGAATGTTATAGCAGATTCTATGTGCTCAGAATAGATTACCTTGCTTATAGTATACCTCAGTAACCCATATAGTAACTTGGTAAACCCTTCTGTTTACTCTGTTCTTTGACTGTTCTCTGAAAACCTTCTCGGTGGCCTCTATGTCTCTGTAATAGTCTTCATACAATCATGCACACACACTTTTTAATTCTTAACTCATGCTATATAAATAGATCTCTTATGTTGGTGATCCATTCATTGCTTCGATCTTACAAACATCTTTTATCAAATGAATAACCATGCAAAATATTTCATTGGTTAGATGACCTCAAAATCATACACAATCTTTAAGTGCAATTTCCAATGTGATAACGGTTAGATGTTCCTCGATATTGGAACACATTTTCATATGTATGTCCAGGTACAATGAATCTAGTAACACGTTTCACTTGGTGTATATCAACTCGGTGTGTCATCTTTGCTGGTCGGTAGACATGAAATGATACTCGGTAGACAACTCGGTGTATACTACGTTCTGAGACTACTTTCTTCAATAACCGACTGGACTGTGCATACTGACTGAATATCTCGGTAGAGATAACCGATTAGAGTATATAGAATAACTTTGAACATAAAACTCATGGCAACTTGATAAGTAGTAACAGATAATGCTTGATCACTTGCTCACTTGAATTTGTATAATTAGATGCAAAACTTTGTGGAGATATCTATCTCAAATTAGCGGGTAAGAATTTATTTTATACCTCACCTCATGAAACATATTTGAATTTACAAAGTATGTTGACACGGGAAAGAAATTGCCACCTACATTTTTTGATTGTTGAAGGGTCCAAAATTAATACCCTTTAGCTTGGACAAGGGCACCTCAAGCACCCTTCTCTAGCCAATCAAGTCTAAATAAATGACTAAACAACAAGGTGAAAATGAGGATTGCAATTTGAACTTTGTGTGAGCATCAACAGGGACAACCAAAGCACAAAAGGCCATAATTCTAAAGTGAGGCCTAAGTGAGTATGAAATTATATAGGGATACAATTTATGATGTTGAAGATATAATTTATAGTTATTTTGATTAAAATTGGTTTCAATGTCTTGTATTTTATAAGAAGTTGTAATTGATATAAAATTTGAAGTTAGATAGTAATTTGTGTGATTTCAAAGAAACCCTAACACATAGAAAAACCTTAGTGCACCAAAATGGTCAACACATCATACATGAAGATGAAATTGGAAAGAGATTTGTTTATTCAATGTCCAGGGTCTACAAAGAAACTAGTGGACCTGTCTAAGAAGAAAATATATAAGAAGAAGAATATAGATGAAATATTTGTAGACACCTTAGAAGAAATTAGAGATGCAATTTTACCTACTCCAATGTAGTCATTGTTCAAGCACTAATACAAAAAGAGGATGTCAATATTATCCATAAGGAGCGATTGGTATCTTGATATAAGGAGATTTGTAGTCCCTAATGTATTTTTTCATGCAAAATGTGTTTGCATAGTAGCTAATAGACATGGTGTTAAATCAAAGAAGGTTTTTGTACCTAAGGGGACTCCCATACTTGCATTCACAATGTCTCTTGTTGTCAAGGATTTCAATCTGAGTAGGGTTTCTAATAAGATCATAGACTTGGAGAGTTTCAAAGCTAGATATGAAAATCACAGAATTAATTATAGATCGATAAAGATCCCAAGTCATAAAGTAAAAGGGCTAGTTGGAAAGGGAGTCAAATTATTTGAGAAGGAGCCCTTTACCATTGAAACATTTGAATATTACTTCATCAAGACATTCTACTCATTATGTCGAATTCTTGGTGAAGATGCAGAGCGAAGAATGTAGATTTCCATAATGTACATGGCATAGATATTCAAGATGATACAATGAATGTTGAATTTGATTTTGTCACATAATTGGTAAATCAAGTGCACAAACAAATAGTGACCATCAAGGAAAATCTCGTAGAATAAGAATTCAAATGGTATTTTCTAATGTGTCATATTATTTTTTTAGCAGAGAGAGAAATATGGGATAAAACCCCAAGGGTGAGAAGGTTTTATGAGAAAAAGAACATTCTCCCAGTGCAGTGTTGGACCTATCTATGGGTTGGGGAGTGTGAGAATTTTGATTTTATAATCTTTGAGGAATTTTTTGTTAGAAAATTGACGACATACCTTGGAGAACAAGTAGAGAGGATTCCCAAGTAGCTGAAGGATTTTATCAAATCCCATGAGAGGAATATAGAGTTGGAAGTGAAAATTGGGAAATTGGTATTTGAGCTCTAGTGCTGAAAATTTGAAATTCAAAATGAAAGAAAACAACAATGTAAACTTCCTTTCAAATCTAAGAAAATCCTCTAGATAGAGCTCAATAAAGGAAAATTTAAAATAAATCATAACATCAAACAAGCAAATCAAATGTTACCAAAACCTCCATTGTTGAATGATTTGCTCCAAGGATATGGTGGTATGTGGTTGCTCCTTTCAAATGAATTTATTATGACAACATGTATCTGTTGGCTTGATGATGATTGTAATATATTCATCATTTGTTGTCATTGACGAAACACTCACACACACTCACATGATTATATTGACTACTGGTGTAACTTCAATTGTTTACTCTGTTAACCGGTATGCTAGAGTTTATACTAAGAGGTTTATCTCTAACCGATACTTTGTGTCAACCGGTATGTGCATAAGAGACAGTCTGTGATTATACTAAGTGGACATCAAGATGAAGATTAAGATGGAGATCAAGCGGAGATTTAAGGACAATGGTTCATATGTTTTATTCAAACTGGTATTTGATTGTTCCTACCGGTATTTGGTAATTTTGTGATGAGTTACCACATTTCATGATGAGTTACTTGCACTGACTGCTTGGCGGCAATTTTTGTGATGAGTTATGATCACTTGTCCCAATACACCGCACCTAGGAAATTATGTTATGATTTCTTAAGGCCGACATGAAATCATAAGGTCTATATATTGACATCGCAATGAATTATTTGATACAGTGAAAAGTGTTATGTTATGTGCGAAAGGAAAAAAGAGTTAAGTTACAGAGTATGCAGAAGAGCAGTGTTGAATATGTTTAGGATCTGATTAAGCAAGTATTGTGCTACTTAGAACAAATCAAACCATTCTTGTTGTTTTCTAACCATTACAACAGAATCAAATCCCCTAACTGGGTAAGCTCTAACAAGCTTTAATGTATAAATCCTTTAACAGGGTGTCTTGGGACTCATTAAAATTGAGTAAAGTTTAGAGGCCCATTTCAAAAATTTTCTCTACTTTCCCAAATAAGTCAGTTTGAATAGCCTAGTTAGAGAGAGGGCAGAATGGAGCCAATTGATTTTCAAAGGGTAAGGCTTTGAAAACTTGTTGTAAACCTTTCATTTGACCTATGCAGTGATGTGAAACTTTGAGATTTCAGTTTGGATAAGTTTATCAGGTACCCATTCAAATGGGTGAGCTGAAAGTGCATTTTAGGCACAAATGCAGATTTGACTAAGTAGCCTACTTTGAGTGTTTATTTATTTTTCCCTGTTGATCATCATGAAGAATTTAAAATTGGGTTCAATTCTATGCATAAATTTGAGTTATCTTGCAAAATTTCAAGTTCTTATGAATCCATTTGCTTAATTTTCAAAGCTCAATCCGTTTGCAGTTTGTGAGGTTTGACAAGTCCCTGTTTCAGCTGCTAGTCGGAGCCCTGCTTTGCATAAGTGTAAAAGTTGCCTCAGTGAATAGAATGTCAGAATGTTTATTCCAGGCTATTTTTGGTATAAATGATAAGCCGTGTTTCAAATTTCAAGCTCCTACAAATCCGTTTGATCGGTTTTCAAGAGGGTTCCTCGAGCCATCTGTTTCAGGGATCCATACTTTCATTGCCGTATCAGCTAAAGTTGCTATTTTCATGAACGCGCCATTCGTATCCAGTCAGTCTTTTGGTCAAACTAAATGTTCTAAGATTTGATATATAGCTCAAGGTACCTATGTATCAAATTTGAGGGTCTACGAAGATCATTTGATATTTTTAAGAAAGGCATCATGTGTTGCTTGAACATTGACTTCATCAGGTCCGTAGTGTCGACAAAGCTAGTTGGTCATTTTTTGAAAATTAATATCTCTTTGCTCAGGATTTGTCTTGAGAAACCATTTGGTAGATTTCATGCTTGTATATTAGAGTACACACCTGTCAGTTTGCAAGGTCCATAAAGGTGTTTTGACTGGTTTGAAAATTATGTCTACGCGATTAAATGCGAAAATGTGGCGCAAGCGCCTGAAAGTTGCAAAACTCAGTTTAATGATCTAAAAATGGTGCTGATTGATTCCAGAGGTATGTTTAAGGTCATGAGGTATTTCAAAGGTTAGTTGCATGAAAACGATTTTTTTTAGTCGGACCGACTTTGGGGCCCGACCTGGCTCATGCCCGTACATTGATTTTATTGGCGTTTTATTGGCAACTTTGTTTACTGGGAGAATTTTAGAACATTTAACTTTGTGATATTTAATTAATGGAATCTATAGTTATTTTGCATGGTATTGGCATGCTTATCAATGATAAAGTCTATCAAAGGCATTCATATTATCTTATCAAGAATAATGCACACCTTCATGGCTACAACACTATGGAGATGGAGCATACACAGTTGTTGTCACACCCTCATTAATGGATCCATTTGTTGGAGTTCAATGAGAACCCTCCCTCCATGTGTGAGCAGCTCCAAGCAAAGAAAATGGAATTGAAAATCAAGAAATTACAAGAACGGGAAAAAGAGCTAATTGATTTAGCAAATGCAAATGGGCATGTGAAATGCCAATTTTAAATCCTCTCCTGGCAGATTGCATGGAGTTTGGGAGGAGACAAAGAAGTTTTTAATAAAATGCAGTAGACAAAGGAGGGCATTAATAAATTTCAGCAAATGAAACTCAAGCAAAGGCCTGGCAGGTGAATGCCATACCAAATCCAACGCAACATGTAAAAGAAAGAAAGAGTTTAATATAAATGCAAAGGTGCAGAGCCTAGTCTCCATGCCCAACCAACATCCTCCTTTGTCCAGCAACTTTTACCAGTCCTCCCTACATAGCATGAGATGGGAAAAGGCATATATAAAACTCTGAACAAGATGCAATTTGCGGTAGCATCCTCTCTGCGTGGCTAATAGAAGGATTTAAAAGCTTTCAAGCGATGCAATCAAGAGGGCACGTAGGGGGTTTTCAGACTATAGAGAGTGCATTGGTAGGCATAAAGTTTGAGTGATGGGTGAGTTGAAGAAATGGTGGAGCTCCAATGCAAACAGAGCACTCCTTGCATGGATAGTGAAGGGGCAGCGTTGAAGCCTCAAGCCAATGCAAATAGAGCACTCCCTAGTTGGATGAGGAGAGCCTCAAGAAGTAACTTCTACAATAGAATTAGCAGCCACATTGAAGATGAAGCCCCTGTGTGTGGTGAATGAGGAAGAGGAGCCATTAAAGTCTCAGAAAACTCTTTAAAAATGCACAGTTTCAGGCAAACACATTATCCCACATTGGTGGTGGGAGTGAAAGTTTTAATATTTATAACCAAGGCTTTACCCATCCATAGTGTCAAAGCTTTGGGCTTTTGATGAATGGTTTAACTTGGGTGCCCAAGCGGACCCCATGCACATGGGCAGGCTTCCTGAGGCAACCAAGGAGGCTGCTAGGTGGTGACAAAGTGGACCCCACGCGGGCACAAATCCTGAGGTAGGCGTGGATTCACAAGCCAAAGATGCTTGCTAGTTAAGCTCTGCGAAATGGCAAAAAGCTCAGCGGAAGGAGTTAAAGACCATGCAAGTTTAGGAGAGCCAACGACTAGCGCGATTTCACGAAAGGAAGATGCTTGCTGGTTAAGGTTCGTAAAATCATGAAGGTTTAAAGAGCATGCAAGTTGCAGAGGATCCATTGGCCGGCGTGACTTCTTGACCTGAAGATGCAAGCTCATTAGCCATCGTGAAATGGCGAAAGCCAGGTGGTAGGTCCAGGTGGTGGTCCAGCTCATGGGTCTCGTCCAGTGTTGCTGAGGTGGTGATTATGTGGCAATGATGTGGAGTGCAGATGGCAGTCCCGTGGCGCATAGGTGGTAGTGACGAGGCAGTCCAGGTGGCTAATCAGTGGGGTGTCATCCCAGTGGATCCCATCAGCCAATCAGAGGCTACCACGTGGCAAGGCATTTGTGGCAAAAATAGATGAAAAATTAAAATTAAATGATAAAGTTTCAACTATATAGAAAATCCAAAAATTTAGATGATGTGCACATATCCAAGTTTAATTCACCCCGAGGTCCATTTTTGGTGAAATAGGCAAGTATTATATATCGTTGGAAAGCTCTCGGGATGAATAATGTAGTTATGTAGTTAATTTTAAGAGCTTTGGGATATTTTGAGATCATTTTCCATGGGAAAGTGAAAGGAAAATGAAATTTAGTTAGAAGAAAAGACACTTGGCAGTGTGTTATGCAAAATCTTTTTTTTTTCCCTCTCCTTCTTAATTATAAGGGTTCTAGAAATTTGGAGGATGGCTCCATATTTTCATGGTTTATAACTCTGAGTTTCCTTCAAGATTGTACAGGGCAAGACTTTTTCTTTCAGTAATGGAGTTCAATTCTTTGTTATAGGTGTTCTTAGTTGCAAGTTCTTGTGTATGTAAGGCATGCATAAATTCATACAAAATTTGTCTCTGAAATGTATCTTCATTTTTTTCAAATCTTATTCTTAAGGAGGATCAAGTTTGTCATGATCAATTGTGTCTGTGAGTGTAATGCTTGTTTGTAGGTAATCTTCAAGGAAGATTTTAAACTCCGTGAGCAAACATTAATAAAATAGGATCCATGTATGTGGATCTGATATTTTCTGTGGATAAGCTTAGTAATGCATTTATGCAAGGCATTAATGCAGGAATATTTTATGATGAAGATGGATTTGCAATGAGTGTTTTCATTTGTAGTTTGATGTATGACTCTGTTGCCCTTGGATAAGGCACTGATCTTGCATATTTTGGGGTTTTCTCAGAGACTTAAAATTCAAATCAGAATATCTACCTTTGTTTTATGTTCTGTGGGATTGTTTCATCCATCTCATGCTTCAACTTAGTTGAGATGTCAATGTGGATCTAGCCCATCTACAATAACCTCCTAGTTGTTAAGCCCTTGTGAGATCTATCTGCTTTATTGATGTTGTTATAGGTGTGTAATAGGTTTAATTTTAAGCATCAAAGGTATACCCACCTAGGTTGTGCAGAGCCTGAAGAGTAGAAGGATTCATATGCTTGTCATGTTGTCCAAGCCCTGAGGTTCTTCATTGAATTGGCTACTTCATAGATCAATTGCAGGTGTACTTGGGTTAATTAGTTTTGATGACCAACAGGGTGATCCATTAGTTTGGATTCAGAAATCCTCCATCGAGGTTTCTCCTAATAGGGTAGTACCTTTAATAGGGTATAAGTTTCTAATCAAGCTTTGGGATCTCTAACAAGATTCATTCCTAGCAGGGCACTTTGTAGACCTTAACTGGTTAGTTATCTATTACTGTAGATAGTTAACTTGTGAGTTCCATCTCACCATGGTTTCTACCTATTTAGGTTTTCTACGTACAAACACTTGTGTTATGGTGGATGCTTTACTTTTTGTGGATGTTGTTATATCATTATGGATTGTATGCATTGTGTTTAAAAGCTTTGTTAAGTTCATCTACTAGTTAGTGTTTGAAGTAGTTTTATTTTTGGTGTCACTGATTTACCCCCCCTCTTAGTGCTTTGAAGCCTAATTGCTTAGAACGGAGCCTTGAAACCACCATGGGGGACATGAGCTACTCCGAGATAGCTAGAGAGCTAGAAGCTAGCAGAAATGAACTTAAAACCCTTAGGGTCAAACTGAAAGCTTCACAAGTCAAAAGGAGAGAGCTAACTGAATAAATATTAGAGATATTTGATAATAGTTCTTCAGATGAAGCCAATATTGATGCTTTAGCAGAGGAAGTTGAAAATTTAAATGGTGAGAAATTGAATCTAAGGAGAGAGCTAGAAGGTCTCACTATCCGCATGAGTCAGGAACTGGAATCCAGAAGAGCTGCTGAAGATCTTATCAAGGAAAGAGATCAAGATATTACAAAGATCAAATGAGAAAGTGTCACTATGCATGAGCATTTGATTGCTAAAAGAGAAGAAAAGCAAACTCGCATCATCTCTAAGAGAGAACCTACCAAAGCATAATGAAGATCTCATCAAACAACTTACTGAAGCCAATGAGAATTTGGAGAAGTTAAGAAGAAGTTATACCATGCTGGAAGAACAAATTCAATCATAAATAATGAAGGGTGATATATTTGGACTTGGTTTTCACACAATTGAAAAAGGTGAATCCTCCAGTACAAAGAGCAACAATCCTAAGAACAAATCTGCTCCTAAGATCAATAAGCCTACCGTTAAGAAGGTCTTTAAACCTGTTTGTTTTGTTTGCCATAAACCTAGTCACACTGCAAATTTTTGTATAGATAAACCTAACAAAAATACAAGTTACAATACTAATGCTAGGTATGTGTCCAAGAAATTTGAAGGTCATTGCTTCACATGTGGAATATATGGACATAGATCTGTTGAGTGCAGATATGGAGAAAACATTCCTGTACCACACATGCATCCAAGACCAAATGGTTACCAGATGAGGAACGTTGACAACTGGGTAAACTTGAACTGACAAAGACCCTATGACAACCAATTTAGTCCATTTGAGATGGAAAAGGTAACAAATGTTATTTTCACCATTTGTAATAACTTTGGTCATGTGGCTATGAACTGCAAAAGAAGAACATGAAGAGGAAATGCAGGACCTTGGAGATCATCTGGTATGGCCTGTTATCACTATAACAAACCAAGGCACTTAGCAAAATTTTGTAGATCCAGAAATAGCAAACTGGTCAATTCTTCTAAGGATCAAAAAGGAAAGCAAAAAGTTAATGTTGAAGAAACTAGAGAGGAAATGAATCGGATTTGGAAGAAGAAAAGTGATGACTCACCTAGAGAAGAAACCGTTCCTTCACCCAGTGAAGAGAACCCTACACTGATGACTTAAACCTTTTTAATATGGTTAAGGGAAGCTTAATGATTAAAATACCTTTGGACCCCTTATGAAAAATGAGTGGGAAAAGAATTTTGAAAGATGAAATTTTGGTAACTTTCTGTCAATATGTTATCAACCGGTTTTCCCCTTGAGTGGTGAAATTAGGGTTTGTAACCCTAACAGGTGAGCATTTAATGTAGTAGGTAAAAAGGATAAAAGCAAGTTTTACTTTGTCATTTTCACCCTAACACATTCAAGAAATAAATTTGGAGTGCTTGTTGAGCTGAGAAAGATTGTTTTGCTGTTAATTATAGAATTGTTTCGTGATTTGTGAAATTAAGCTAAATTGAAGGTTGTAGAAGGTCAAACCTGTGTGCACTTGGGAATTTCAACTGGTAAATGGGGCAACATGCATGAAACAAGGTATTGCTTTGAACATACTACTTTGAATATTGTTCATCTGAAATGGCATCAACTTAAAAGACTGTAGAGAGGTTAATGATTACTTCTGAGCCTATGAAAGTTGTAAAGGCAGAACAAATTGTGTCATATAATGCATTGTCACAAGTTTCAAGTGGAGTTTTGGTCAAAGGTGATTTTTCTAGTTACATTGACTGCAAGATAGAAGATTTAGGATCTCTATACATTTACACATAGTTGAAATCACTTTGTGATGAGAACGGTAAGATTAAGACAAAGTATGCTAGGGTTTTTGAAAAGGGTTTTCATAATGCCACTTATTGTCTTGAATATTTCGAAGAAGCACATATTAGAATCATTTTGAGTCGAGTTCATTGAGAAAACATGTATTTAGAAAGAACTCACACAATTACAATGGAATCCATTTAGGCTGTGACTGACTATTTCTCAACTGGTGAAGTACCTGAGTTAAGGAGAATTTCTAAGGATATTGTCTTCAACTTAATCGGTTCTACATTTGATGGGCATGCTTTTTCCATTAACAATATTAAAGACCCTATAGTAAAACTAGTAGCAATGGTAATAGGCTACCAAGTATTTTACTCTAGTAGACTTAACAGTGTCCGTTCAGCAGCAGTTCATGTAGCTCACAAAATGATCATTGATAATGCAATTATGATCTCTGTGAAGCTATCAGGAGTCAATTGTTTTTGAATTTGCAATCTATCAAGAAGGATAGCAATTTGAAATTCAAGTTTGGTCAGCTATTAGTTGGACTATTCTTTTATTTTCAGAACTTTCTACCAAGAATTGGAGACATTGAGTGGTCAAAGGACTCACCGGTCTTGACACAAATTAAGAACAACATCAAGGCTGTAAAGAATACTTTCCTTGCTGCCATGAATAAGTATTTTAACGAGTTCCAAAAGAAAATGAGCATGAGAATGAGACTACCAAAAGAACTGGTAAAGCACTTTGAAAAGGATATAATCTTCACTGTTACCACTAATTTTTGTCTGATGCAAGCAATTGAGCCAAGAGAGGAAGAAATGGAAGACATGAGTTATGAGGTAAACTATGATCTACTGGTTGGTTATGCTAATACTCTATTAGCATCACCTAATGACAAAAAGAAGGCAAAATTGGACATTGTGGCAGTCCAAGATGCACTTGCACAAACCAGTACTGCACTTGTTTAAAGTGCAAGAGGAAAGATTAAAAAATTTGGTGAAGCATCTCCAACAATAAAGAGTACTAGGGTTACCCAGAGTGTCCTAACCAAAAAGGAACTGAAACCCAAAGTATATATTAAAAAGGAGACAAAGAAGAGAGGCAAAAAATTAATTTTGCAACTAGAGTCTGAGGGAATGGATTCTAATGAAGAACCAAAGAAGGAAAAAACAACCGACATAATATCCAAGAAGGTTAAGGAAGTGCCAAAGGCAACTATTCCTATTTATATAGCATCTTTCAAGCCAAAAACCCATTTTGAAAGAATAATGAAGACATTGAGGATGAATAGGTTTGACAATGTAAAAGAGCATTTTGATTCCTTCACTGAAAATGAGAAAGAGCAAGTGATTCAACAGGTAATCACTCATTTGTGTCATTAAAAAAGATATCCACATGAACTAGAAAAGGATATCTCAAATTCTTTGTACACTATTCTTTTGAATAACTGGGAGGAAGCTATTAAATTAGAAAATAAATCATTGATGAGGTATTTGTACAATATTTCTCTGAATTTTCTAAACATGATATTAGTGATTTAGTTGCTAGATACAAACCTTAGTTTACATTCAAAGCAAGAAGACTGAATTTACTCAGTGGAAAGAAGGTGATTGTTGAAACCGAGACCCATCAAATAGCCTGTGAAATCAAAAAAATGGAAGAACTCATCCAATCCTCTATGAATGAGGATAATGTTGTTGATGATGTTAATGGAATGGAAATGGATGAAGAAGAGATTATTCAACCCGATGAGGTCTATCCTCTCAAGAAAAATGATGAATCCATTATTCATGTTGTTGATGATGTTCAAGACACAGTTGACCTATCTGGAGATGACATTGCACCAGATATGGAGCCTCCTGCCAATGCTGATGTACAGGTTACCTTAGTTGAGCAACCGACAACTCAACTAAAAGTGGACAATCCACCGGCAACAGAACAACTGGAGAAACCCCAATCTCCATCGGTCATTGAAGTTATTCAGAAGGAGCCTACTGAAATTGTTGTCACACAGTCCTCTAAAAAGTAAACATAGAATAATACAAAGAAATCAATCATTATGGTTGTATCCTCTGAACCAGCAAAGCAGAAACAACTTGATGAAGATGATGATGATTCTCTAAGTATCTCAGGACCTATTGATATGAACAATTTGAGTGCATCAGAAATGATGAAGATTGCAAATGTCATGCAATCTAGAGTGCATAAGAAGAGATTGAAAGAGCAAAGGGTTGAAGTTGAAACAATTTAGATTGCAGTAGATATTTTATCTAGTCTGCTACCGGAAACATCTACAACACATCTATCTACACCTATTAGAAAATTGGTCAGTTAGTTGCAGATGCATCTGATCAAATCAAGTCACTAGAAGATGCTGCTCAACTATATGTTGAAAAGTGTCAGAAGAAGAAATATGGAGAAATATTGGCAAAGGATATTGATAGCAGCAAAATGGCTCTATCACACAATAAAATTCTATTGAGTAAAGCTATTGAAACAAGAGGAAAGTATCTTTCTTCTACCTCCAATGTTACTTTCTTTTATTCTGACATTTCAAAAAGTCAAATTAAAACAGAGCAAGAACTGGAAAGGATATGCAATGCATATGTCCCACTCCAGGACTCTATACTTGCCTTTAGGAAATATGTAGATGATTTGCATAACACACTGGACATCTATGATAATGAGAAGGCAAAGAGACTCTGATCTCTTAAAGAACTCAAAAGTTAGCTCACATCACAGGTAGACATACTTCAAAGAGCCCACTCCAATGCATACGTTGTTCTTGCAACCCTTGAAACCTGCACACTGGATTTAATGGATGAATTTCATTCACAATTGATGTCTACATTTGAGTATACTGAGAACATATTGGAATCATGGGAAAATGCTTTTTCATAGATGAAGAAGAGCTACACTGATACTTTTATGAGACTAGCTAATGCATGAACTTTTAAGTTATTATTGTATATGCTGAACACTTTGATACAAATTTTCTCTCTATATATAATTTTACTTTTTCAATTTGGCATTGTTGTCAAAGGGGGAGTAGAAATATGTATGTGTGTTTTTGAAAACTTTGTATAATGTATGCATTAAGGGGGAGCATGAGTAAATTTGTAAATTTGTTGTGTGTGCACACTTAGCGGTATTATTGTAAAATTTTCTAAGTGTTGCCATCAATGCCAAAGGGGAAGATTGTTGGCTTGATGATGATTGTAATGTATTCATCATTTGTTGTTCTATGTGGGGAAAGCGGGTTGATGAAACTCAATATATGAAAATATTCCAAAAGACTTGTCCACACACACACATGGGACTTCTTGGTGCAATTATGGAGATATGAAGGATAGCTCAACTTCCCAAGGTTGGTTCCATGGTTCTCTATCTCACAAGGTCCCTCAAGCCAATGTCTTTGCTCTTAGATCATTGAGAAAAGTGACTTAGGGATGACTAATGCAAGAATGAGGGATGCTTTAGATTAATTTTAACATGAATGCATCCTATTTATGCATGTTTCTACAAAATGGATTAAACTAGATTATAAGATGACAAGGTTAGTAGCAATACTATCTTAACATGATATACTAGTTAATGATTTAAGCTAATGATAATAGAAATACTCTAAAATGCTATATAAGATTAATTCCTATTGCAAAGAGAGGCTAGATGCAAGCTAAAATTGAGCATAAATGAGATACTAAAAGCTTGGATGATAAAATGGAGGAATGAGAGCTCTATTTATAGTGAAAATAGGGCAGTGGATGGTCAAGATTGAAAGAGCTTATCAAGGGTTAGGATTGAAAGCTATCAATCCATGTTTAAAATTTTCACCAATGAAATGGTGACAATTGTCAACATAAGACTGCTTGAGAGGAGAGGTAGGAAGCATTAAATGCTTGAAAGGACATGATGGTTACCCTAGGGGGGTGGGTTAGGGATAGGTTAATGGATATTCCTTTTATCCAAGGGATAAATGAATGTGCAAGAGTTAAAGGGATAACCATGGTCAAAGAAATGAATGCTTGATTAGACCCTTGGGTTAGATGAGGGTTAAGTTAGTCAAAAAGTCTCTAACCATGCAAGAGGGTTGAGTTAACCATTAATGGTTTGGAAGACTTTCAAGGTTAAGTTGTTGAAGACCTAAAGCCTTTAATGGTTTTCAAAGACTTTGGAGGTTTGAGAAGTGACTTCCCTTTGCTTAGGGATGTGACAATGATTAGGATAGGATTAGGCTAATTAGAAGGAGTTAGAAGAATCTAGAAGGGATTTAGGCATGCAAGTGGATTTTGTAGGAGAATGCAAGTGGGAGGAATTTTGGGATTTTCAATTAAAATAAAATCATTTATTTCAATTAAATGGTGTAATTTGCATTTGGATAAATATTTAAATAAATATTAATTTATTTAAATGTGAATGTGAATTTTGGATTTAAATAAATCTTAATTTATTTACATGAGAAAAAGGAAGATAAAGCATTAAATGCTTTAAGACTTTGAGGGAAACCATTAAAGGCCTAAGAAGACTCTAGAAAGAAGCCATTAAGTTTGAAGACTTTAAGGGAAACCATTAAAGGCTTAAGAAGACTCTAGAAGGAAGCCATTAAGTTTGAAGACTTTAAGGGAAACCATTAAAGGTTTCAAGTGGGTGAGGATAAATAGAATTTTAAATAAATAATTTATTTATTTAAAATAGTTGTGCAACTTGCATTTGTACGAAAATACAAGTGGGTGGAGGATAAAGGATTAATTAAAATAAATTGCTTTATTTCAATTTGGTTGCAAGTTGGAGATTTAAATAAATTAGATTTATTTAATTGGGGTAAACTATTTAATTAAATGTAAATTTAATTAAAAGTAGAGAGAAGGGGTTTAATTAAATAAAATGATTTATTCAATTAAATGATATAAAGGGCTTAAGTGAATTTAAATAAATAAATTGAATAATTTATTTAATTAAATAGAAGAATGTGGTGATTTAATTAAATTAGATTTAACTAAAATAGAGGAATGAGAATAAAATGAACATTAAATATTCATTTAGGAATATGGTCATTTTTATACGTCTACAGTTGTCATTTATGAAACACTCTCTCACACACATATGATTATATTATCTACCGGTGTAACTTCAATTGTTTACTCTGTCAACCGGTATGTTAGAGGTTATACTAAGAGGTTTATCTCTAACTGGTACTTTGTGTCAACCGATATGTGCATAAGAGACAGTATGTGATTATACTAAGTCAACATCAAGATGAAGATCAAGATGGAGATCAAACGGAGATTTAAGGACAATGATTCATATGTTTTATTTAAACTGGTATTTGATTGTTCCAACTGTTATTTGGTAATTTTGTGATGAGTTACCACATTTCATGATGGGTTACTTGCACCGACTGCTTGGTGGCAATTTTTGTGATGAGTTATGATCACTTGTCCAGATACACGGCACCTAGGAAATTGTCTTATGATTGAACTTAAGGTCGACACAAAATCATAAGGTCTATATATTGACATCACAATGAATTATTTGATACAGTGAAAAGTGTTATGTTATGTGCGAAAGGAAAAAGAGTTAAGTTGCAGAGTATGCAAAAAAGCAGTGTTGAATATGTTTAGAAGGATATGATTAAGCAAGTATTGTGCTACTCAGAACATATCAAACCATTTTGTTTTTTTCTAACCATTACAACAGAATCAAAACCCCTATCCAGGCAAGCTCTAACAATCTTCAATGTATAAATCCTTTAATAGGGTGATCCATTAGTTTGGATTCATAAATCCTCCACCGAGGTTACTCCGAACAGGGTACTACCTTTAACATGGTATAAGCTTCTAATCGAGATTTGGGATCTCTAATAAGATTCACTCCTAGCAGAGCACTTTGTAGACCTTAACCGATCAGTTATCTATTACTACAGATAGTTAACTTGTGAGTTCCATCTCACCGTGGTTTTTACCTATTTGAGTTTTCCACGTACAAATACTTGTGTTATGGTGGATGCTTTGATTTTTGTGGATGTTGTTATATCATTTTGGATTGCATGCATTGTGTTTAAAAGATTTGTTAAGTTCATCTACTAGTTAGTGTTTGAAGTAGTTTTATTTTTGGTGTCACTGATTCACCCCCCCTCTCAGTGCTTTTCAAGTCCATCAGTATCCCTCATCCATTTTACTCATAAATTCATCCCGTGTCATCTTTTTGAATTCAAACCTTTTGAGATTTCATCATTCTACATGCACATCCATGCAATCTAGTATATGATAATTTAGTCATCCTAGTGGTACCAATCGATATGCCCAACCCTAGCCTATTACCTAGTCATGACATGTACATCATCCCACATGATTTCTCTTGTCATTTTTTATCCATCTTGACACATTTTTATTTTCATCCTTTTCTTTTCACAAGACTTCTTGGTCCCCATTCCACCCAATAGCTCTCTTTAGGGGGCATCTCTTCTAATTTGGAATGCAAAATGAAAGCAAACAACAATCTAAAATTCCTTTCAAATATAAGAAAAACTGTTAAATAGAGCTCAACAAAAGAAAAATCAACAAATTCTAACATTAAATAAATAAATTAAAACCTCCATTGTTGAATAATTTTCTCCTATGATATGGTGGTATGTGGATGGTCCTTTAATTGAAGTAACTTGTTTTGGCAATAAACACTTAGCACACAAGATAATGGATAAGAAATGAATAAAATTGCTTGAATTTATAGATTTTTGGAAGAATGAATGGATGACTAAGATTTAAGAATGAGATCAAATAATGGAGAATTATTGAATGGAATTCCCTAGGATCAAGGAGGAAATGGAGGGATGAGATGGAAGTAGTTAGAAGAATAACTATGATTGACTTACTATTTTTAGCAAGTTGTTTGACCATGAGAAGAAAAAGGAGCACATGCATCTAGTGAGGCTATATTCCCAAGCTTGTTGGAGGGAATAGTGGAACCATAAGGTCAAGTATTCATGTGTCCCCTTTATTCATGTATTGTGTTGAGGGAATATAGGATAATTAAATAATAATATTATTTAATTATTTTAGCCACATGGGTGAGGTGGATAATAGGTGGAAATGAATATTTATTTATTAATTATTTATTGAGGAAATGGAAAAGGTATTTAATTAAATAATAAGAATTATTTAATTAAGTGTGGACTCTAGGTGAAGGGGGAATCAGACTAAGTGATGAAATGAAATAGGTAAAAAAGACTAGGTGATGAATAGATTAGATGATAGGGATGGATTGGATTAGGGAAATATTTAGGCGTCTATATGAACCAATACTCCACTTACTTCATATTGTATGGGTTTCCTATGAGACCTTGTTGGTTGCTAGTGTATGTGCCTAAAAATATTGGCTATCTAGAGATCATTTTAACAATTAAATAAGTTGGATAAGATCAATCTAAGGGGTACAAAGAAGGGTTCTCTTTTCTCAACAACTCTAAAATAGTGTGATTTCCAAGTGGCCAACAAACAATACCTGGATTAGATATACTTTATACTGAATAATTATAGATTATCATTTGTTGTTGTAAGGGTCAATTTGGATCCCGAAGGATTCATAAACATAGTAAGACTTTGAGTGAATAAGTTTATCTTTGTACATTAAATACTTCTAGAGGAAAATATAGCAAGAAGTTCTTTGTCATATGAGGAAGCGAAGAAAAAGAGGGATAAATGAAACTAGGCAATGAGAGTTGAAAAGGAAAGGGTCAACAAAGATCCATCTTTTAAAGCTTTATTTATAAAATAGGGAAATAATATTGTTAGAATCATGAAGATAGATAATGTAGAGTAATCCATGGATACAGAAGAGGATAGGGTTGCATTACAAAGAGATCCTAGGGCACCTATAAAGCCCTATGTAAAGCTAAGAAATGAAATGTTAGGAGCCTCAGCCTCATAGAATGTAGATCAGGTTGACATTAAACAAATTAAGAGGCAAAATACCTTAGAGGACAAAGGAAAAACTTCTATTGAAATAACTGATGTTGAGGAAAATGCAAGTAGAGTTTGAAACTGCCCAAGGAAAGATGGAGTCAATTGGAATGATAGCTCTTATAATTCACTAAAATGGAGCATTGATTATTTGAAGATTGCTAGTGATGATACAAGTGACATAAGGGCTCTAGCATGTCAAATATTCCTTTTTAATGATTTATTTTTCAATACTCAAGAATTCAAGGACTTTGTGATTAGGAAGAAACAAGCAACTTATCAAAATAAGCTAGAAGCAGAGAAGAAAAAGGTTAATCCATCACAATGGTAGGAGTTGTAAAATAAGATATTATGAGAGTTTGGTTTTAGATAAGATAATATAATCCCAGAAGAAGGGAGGTAGATGGTGGTAGACAGTGACATATTGCTATTGCCAAATTTTGAGACACTTGCCATTTGGACCATTGTACCTAATACCAATAAGCCTAATATGGTCGAAAGAATTAATCAACTGAGGGGTAATATTATTTTGAGAAGAGTATCAGATATGCCAACCTTGGCAGTTGATACAACAATGTATATCCAGACCATGGTGAAAAAACTTCATTAAGATCATAATGAAATGCAACAAAAATACATGGAAGTGTTGATAAAAATAAGAGGCCTAGAAGAGAAAGATGTAGCACCTCAAGTGCCCCTGTGCTAATTATTTCAAACCCTTCTATAGAGGAATTTCTATCACATAGGGATGCCCTACTTGCAAAGATTACAAATCTCAAGGATCAAGTGCAAGGGCTGAAGGGAGACAAAATGTAGGCTTATGGTAAAATTGTGATAGACTTAGTTAACCACCAATTAGATAAGATTGATGGAAAGGTGGATGATGTATATAAGTTAATTGAAAAACTTAGTCAGGTCCTAATGAAGCATGGACATGATTTGGCTATTCTATAAGATATCATAAATAAGTAGATGCCAAGGAATTTTGTAACTAAGAAAATGGTCAAATCAACTAGACATGATCCAAGTAAGCCACCTAAGTTGTAAGAGCTTCTGCTATAGGAGGATTGCATGATGTTTTCTCTTATACATTGAAACTAGATAAGAAATTGAGAGAAAAGGTTGAGGGAAATTGACCACATGGAGGTCAAATTGGTGCCATACTTAAAAAATGAACAAGGACAAGAGAAAAACCTAGATCAGTGGAAGATTTTATTCAAAGTTGTTGAGCATATGGTTGTATCCTTAGTATGTGTAAATCAATATTTGAACATTGGGACATTCAATGTAGAATTGGTGACTTGATTTTATTGGAGAAACTTTGTAAAAATATTGGTAGAGAATCAATGGCAATCTTAGATGCCCAATATAAAAGTCACAATGAGAAAGTGGCCAAAATTTTGGAGTTTAATTGGCTAGATGATAGGGTATATAAAGATTGGGAGGAAATGTGTGACAATAGTTGATTTGCATTTAAATTTATCATTAGATATCAACTGATACCAAATCTTGCAAAGATGGCCTAGGATTTTGCAACTTTCAACTGGTGCAACATTTTTAGCCTATACAAATGGATCAAGCCTTAACATTGAATCTCTTCATTGGTAATCATGTGATTAAGCAACACGTATTAAATATAAAATTAAATATTGTATTGGGCACAAGTTCCCAAGTCTTTTTTTCTATTTTAAAGTCAAAATTTTATAAAAGTTGTTCTTGGGGCTCCAGGCTGACATATTTTGTACTTTTTCTATAAAATAACAAACTTTTGATGCAGTACATCATTCAAACTATTTTGAATATCTAATTCATATAGTAATCAGATCGGATCTAGTATAAAGTTTTGCAATCATGAATAATATTTAATAAGAGAAATGCTGTTTAGAGTTGTTATATTTTGCATGTGAGTTATTTGCATTTTGTGTGACAATTTTCTATTCAAATTAAGGTTAATAAAATCACTTGTTGTGTGTGTTATTTGTGATTGTCTTCTTGACTGTAGGCACTTTCCTTGTAGTTGAAGACAATAAGGGTTTCTACACTTATCTATATATGTTTTATATATGGTATATTTTACTTATTGCTTCTATTCAAATAATAGATTAAAATGCTTTGAATGAGATATGGGGGGATGTGTATTGTGTTGAGCGATTACTAAAAATAGTTGAAATTAATACCCTTTATTGGACATATTATTGTAATGCAATGATATAATCAATTATTAGTCCTCAAAGTATGAAATTTTATTATTGTTGAGAAAGAACTTCAATGTAGGGTTTGAATTTTTTGCCCTACATAGGCACCAATCTAAGGATAGTATTTTAGTTCACAACCTAGATTCTAAAACCCTACATAAGAAAAAAAATCTTTTACTTTGTGTTTTATGTTTGTATGTTGTTTCATGTTCTCGAAGTGTTGAACAAAGACAAGATATACAGGATTTAGATAATCTCAGATATAATCTGATTAGACCTTAATATAAAAGTGAGAACATTATGCTACAATCAATATCTTAGTGTTCAAATATAGATATTTTAGTTATTGAAGTAGGGGAATAGCCCTAGGTCTAGTAGAGCCTAAAGTACAAAGAAGAATAAACCATTATCTCTTGTTTGTTGGCCACTAATTTGAGAGTCCTATTCATTGAAGATACCTACTTTATAGGGACAATTAATCAATTAGTTGGGAACACGAACAAACAATCCAGGAGAGTGGGATAATTACATCTTAGGATTTGCTAAGAACACTTGTCAATCCTCTCCAAAAATGAGGATGACTTATTCGACTATGAAACTCAAAAATGACAACTAACTTGACAAGAGTCTTAATCCAAATTGGAATCTTATTCAAATGAAAAAAAAATGAGAATGTACAAGAATCAATATGTATGACTTAATGAAGCACAAATCCATTATTTTATGAACTCCTTATTTATGGTTCATTTATTATTGAAAGGCAAGGTCAACAAAGCTTCATTATAGTAGCATTTTGGTCAGCATTCCTTGAATTATTCCATGAAAGTTGTTGGGTACGTTTCGCTTTGGTTGTGCACCAACTGTTAATCCTTAATTTGTTAGTTAGTATCTCAAGGCAAGAATTCATTCACATTAGCACCATTTATAGCATCATGACATTATATCAACCATAAAATCCATATAACACATTCATCACATGTTATATATATCATCTATTAAGTCAAAACATGGTTTAGGATGTAGTCTTAAAACATATAAAAGTATGGTGAAAACATGAATAAAATAGATAAAATAGTGCCAATTACAAGACCCATCACTCCCCCCAACTACATCTTTTCTCATCCTCAAGAAAACTAGGTACCAAGATTAAACTACAACACATCAAGTCTAGATTATATTGACTCACTAACATCCACACCTTGTGTCATATAAAAATATTTCTATCCTATGATCTTCTCCCATCATTCTCTTTCTTTTACCATGCCTATCAATTTCCTTCCTAACCAATGTGGAAATGGATATAAGAGGAGCGGGGAATGAAATGTGAGTGAGATCCATGTAAACTCAGTATCCAAGAAAGCCTTGATGTATCTCGTTGCCCTTGATTCTAGTGCAATGTAGTTGTAAATTGAGTGGGGCTCTTTCCTCTTGAGCTCAGGAGTAAGCTTACTCCAACTATTCTGACAATGCACCTTTTTGTCATTACTTGACCAAATCATCAATGATTAGAACCTACTATTCAGATCTAAAATTACTTTTAGTACAACAACCTTATGGGAAGTTCAGTGAATGGGGAACTTATTGCGCTTCATTGGACAACCTCTGAGATTTTAGAAGCTAGCTCTTCATGCATAAGAGAAAAAGGGATAGAGAAAATTAAAAATGACCCAAGCTAAGGCGATACGCCAAGAATTTATGGTCTAAAACTTTTAGGAGTACAAAAAAGCATACATCATGTGCATAGTCAAAAGGTCAGACAATAATGCCTTGATAGAAAATGTTCATTTTGCAGATTCACTCAAAAGAATAAATGCAATCTTAAAATACCACCACTGAGCTAAAAGAGTATTAAACATGGTTCAACCAGCATAATTAATATTAAAATATCAAAATATTTCATCAGATTACAAATTTTTAACCTTTACTCAATTGAAATAGAACATAGTTTCAACATGAATGAAAATAAACAAACATAAGGGCCATAAACTAGCACAGTCTAAGCACCTATTTGCATAAGCTAAGAAAAAAAATGCTAAGGTATTGAAGTAAGAGCTACAAATGTTTCCAGAGAATGAACCCCCTAAAACTAATGGCATCTTCCCTTTTAAAAACCTTTGTTACAAATTAGGATGCCTGAGGAAATAGAAAAATGATTCTCCAATCTAGCTGCGCGACTATCCATATTCAAAATATCATCATGTTTTCCATCATGAGAATTGCCTCCATCACTCCAAATAATTATTTTGGCCTAACTACTTCAACAAACTAATTATTTGTATCATCCTACACATTTTCCTAGGAGGATGCTTCGTACCAAATCCTTCCTCTGGTTACTCCTAGAGATGTGGTGATTTTTGACATCCTACTTTGCCAATGCATGGCTGATTGCTTGGCTTTGGGGATGTGTGGTGGTCAAGCAAACATTCTCCTTAGCTTGTATTTTCTTCCCTTTTAAAAAATCATGGACGAGACACGTGGTGAGCCAATGAAACCTCTTGGCGCATTTCACTTTCCTTTGTCAAGAAAACCTTGTGGAGGTGATGCATGGCGGTCTTGGTGTGAAGGATTTACATTATACAATGGCTTAAGCTAAAGTGTGGGGAAGGGACACATGGCATCCTAGTGGGGCTTGGTAGGATTAAGGTGAGAGTGCCATTCTCAAAATTGTGCCCAACAGACACATGGCGAAAGGGCCAACTCTTAATAAACTAGGATGCAAAAATAAATAAGAGAAAACCCAAAGGGAAGCTAAGGATTTTAATCACCTCTTTGTGACTCAACTGGGTATTCCACCTGTAGAAATGAGAACCTTAAAAATTTTGGTTTTGCAGATGAGACTCCGAATTTGGAAAAATGATATTAGAGCTGAGAGAGTGTTACTTGCAAAGGCACCCACTCTATATGTGAAGGTTGTGTTTGAGCTCATAGATGTTCATACACCTGATCCAATTAAATCATTTCCTTATAAAATAAATCACCTAACATTCCAAGCGCCAGCTCAAGATGGAAATTGAGTTGAGCAAGAGGGTGAATAATGCTCTTAATATCAGAGGCATTAGGAACCTATCTGAGTGATTGAAAGAGCATTTGATTTTGTTGACATTGCTCCAAAAGTTAGATAATTTGATCCTCTACTACTATTGAGTCATCAGGAAGGAAAGGGGATGATAGACCCATTTGTACAAATTTGTCAATTTGCCTCCTTATTTAGTGGTGGTATTCATTGATGCATTCAACCACTCATTTTCTTTTAGGGCTTCTCTATTATAATTAATAAATTCATTAGCCTTCCGAGTAGATGATCTATGATCTCCTATGCTCGCTACTACAAGAAAATGGTCTACAACTGTATACAACTTTTTGATCAGTAGCTAGAACTCAGAAACTTTTAGTGTAATAATATGTAGGGTTTGATCGACTACATTCCCTACCTATATGCTTAGGTTTTGGGTGTCCATGACAAACCTCATGGCCAGATGAAGGGAGATGATGATCATTTTGATTTTCTCCCAAAATGAAATAAAGAGCTATTGAAGGATTGGGAGGTAATTAACCTATGGAGTAGTGGATGGGGAAAGTTCCTGAGACAAATAAATTTGTAATTCTTTTTCCCCTATCTCTTCCATTAATTCCTCAATCTTCTTTTCAGAATCATAATTTTATTGTTACAAGGAATCAAGCTGTGAGATTTTCTCTTGTAGGGATCTGTCTTCTTTTGCTTTGTCCTTATGCTCTTTTTCAAAGGAAACTCGAGCCTCATGGAGCTCTTTGTCAAGCTTCACCTACTAGTCTTGAAGCTTCTACTACATTTGTACTTGAAAATTCATGGAGGTTGTATGCTCTTGATTCACTTGAGCGAGATCATTGAGCTTATCATGCAATTGGCTATTTGCTAATTCCTTTGCTTGTTTCTCTTCAACTAGAAATATTTGAATCTTCTTCATTTCTTGTTGAATGCGATTTCTTTCTACAATCACACTTTACAACTCTATTTGGATGCCAGTTTTATTTGAAAGGATATTTTGCATTTGCATAAGTTCTTAATCTTTTGTCTGCAACGTTTTAGATAAATATTCTCTCTCATGTTGACCCTTCTAATTCTGGGTTGTAATCTTATTCAAATCCTTTTGGAGTTGAGCCTTTTCTACTTGTCCTTGCTAAGAGATAGTAAGGGTCTTTCCCTATAGTTCTTTCGATAAGCAAGAAATGTCTACATCTTTTTCTTTCTCCTTTGCCTTCAAAGGGTCAACAATATTCTTCAAGTTTCTCAATTCATTTTTTTTTCTCCACGCGACGACCTAGATTAAGGAAATTTGTGGTTATCACCTTTTGTGTTTCCTCCATAAGCTCCACCTTATCTTGCAACCTAGCTTTGGCGTAGGTTAATTCCTATTGCATGGACCATGTAATCCTCTAGCTACATCTTCCCTCCTAGCTTTATTATATTAATAATTTTTCAAATATTATGAATTGATATGATTCATTGAAAATTGTTTCCACTTTTCCTTTCTCTTTTGTTCTCTCTTTCCTCGCACCATCTTCGTTGTGTCAGCTTGATTTTTGAAGTGAGAAGGAGACTAGATATACTGGCTAGGGAAAGGAAATTTGATAAGAAGGTCAAAAGGAATAGGAACTACAAAGGACTTGGATTGTGCTTGTCTCAGGAAATTGAGTACTGAAGGGAAAAACAGAGGGATACTTTGCAATGATCCCACAGATACAAGAGGAGGCATAATACTCAAACTGAATGCAGAGGATAATGGGGTTGTAATAGCTACCACAATTTGTGACATAGGGGTGGATACTATGGAAGTAGTGGTCATTGCATTAAAGGATGCAATAGATGTGGTAGAAAATGATGGAATTACTTGTGGGGGTGTAAAAGTTAAGCTAGATGCAAAGGTTGGCACCAGGAAGTTGAGTAGAACTCACCACAAGAATAAAAATCAAGACTGGGGTGCTAATGCCAATTGAGGAAATAGGAGGCGGGGGTGCTAACAGATTGACTAGAGATTTAGAAGTAAGAAGAGGTGGAGAAAATAATACCTAAACTATTAGGGCAGTAGAATTTGGGGCCAAAACAACCACCTTTTGTATAGCTTTCTATTGGGTGTTACTTTTCTTTTGCTTCTTCTCAGGTTGCGGGTTGTTCACCTTTGGCACCTTTTGAGGTTGTTGTGTAGGTTGAGGTCTCTTTTTGTAATTTTGGGTGTGTGGTAATCAAATTTTTGTGTATTCTTCAACTACTAACAACCTTTTGCCAAGCCCAATCTGAGGTTTCTTTCCATTTCTTTCCCACTATTGGGACCCTTCTTCTTCTTCCTCATCAATGTCATCATGCTCTCTATTCCACATGGGATAAAATTTATCATCTAATGGATTACTCTTAAATTCAAAATTCAAATCTTGAACTTCTTGTTGGAGAGTCCAAAAATCAACAACTGTCTCTTTAGCCCAACCCCTTCCGAGTAGCTTACACCTTAGTGCTTTGCCTATTTTCATAGAAGGATTAACTAGTGATAAGACCCTATAAAATGATAGCCAAATTAGTCTCTCCATTATGGGTGCTGACATGAGAGTTGGGTCCACATATATACTGGGATTGACTTCTGTTGAATTTTGTTGTGCTTCCTAATAGGAATGAGTGATATGAGTCATCTTGACCTTAAAAGAGGATAGGAAACCATATGGGTTGTAATTACATTTATCACATATAAGAACTATACCCAAATGAGCTAGTTTAGACAACAAGTTCTCTGCACCTCTTTTCTCTAGAGTGATTGATCCTAATACTAGCAGATACTTATAGACACCAGTTTTATGCCTCCATGCTCCATGCATCTTGTCTAAAACTGAAAGTTTTCTAAACATTTCTATCACAAGAATTCTATTTGTTAAGTAGTTTGGGAGTTGAAAAGGCTCATTAGAGAATCCATACTCTTTGATGAGTGTAGAATATGCTCCTAGAAACTAGTTACATGGGGGTTGACTATCCATCATCCATTTAACCTGGTCTAAAAAACTTCTGGTGTGGTGCTCGTAATTCCCTCTACTGAGGTCTTCTAGGATAGGAGTTAAGAATGTTGTAATCAAGGAACATTGAGGGGGAAGGGTGAACCAGTGTTTTTCAAACTTTAACTTTATTAATATGTTCATTCAACCACAATACATTAAACTAAAAGAAAGATGGAAGAAAACAAAGCAATCAGCCACAACACCATAAAATAGAGATTTTATATGTGGAAAACCAGGTGAAGGGAAAAACCACAATGGGAATGAGACCCACAAATGAGTTACTCAAATATAAGGTTGTACAATGAGAATGCACATGCATTCAGACACACTGCCCAGAGCTCACCACTCAAGAAAGAGAGGCTCACTTCCTTTAAATGATTTAGAATAGATCACTGAAGTACATGAACTAAATAATAGTATCTACAAATGCCTGATTATAGTTCCAGTTAAGCACATTTTACAATCATTTCATATTCTGTCTTATACTTCTCTAATCCACTATTCTGCAATATTCCAGAGCACAAATCTCTAACTTGTGCACATAAAACTATGCACAATCGATCACCAACACCTTTTGCATACTCCTTGATATCCAAAATGATCATAACAATTGATCTTATATATCCGCAACAAGAAATCACATCCATCGCTAGTCAACTCAAGAACACTTAGAACATTATTGAAACATGTCCACATAGTCGGCTCAATCTGAACTCAAATACTAATTCAAACCAAAAATAATTATCCACAGGCTACCAAAAACCTTAGACAAAGTACCTAGATCACAAAAACCATCATCAAAATTGATCCACATAATCCGCATAAGGATTATCAACACAAGACTACCAATCTGCACTGCCAAACTGAAAACCGATACATAGAGGCTTCTAACATATAAACCAATCACCATCGAAGGCTTAAAAATATAAAATAGGTAAATCCAGACATCCATCTACCTTCCTTGAAATCCACAACACAAAATGATAACCCAAAAAGACGTGCCAATCAAAATACTGAACTCTGCTGGATAATCTGTTCAAGATTGTCAGACTTAACCAAATTCCAATCTATCTTCCAGAGGGATCAAATCACATATTAGAGATGGGATTATGGGCTTGGGTTGCCATCACTAACAACACCAAATGACCTTTGCAGTGTTGCTTTCCAACAATCTCCCCCTTTAGCATTGATGGAAACACTTAGTGAAAAATGGCTAACTGTCAAAATCAGTACCAACATATACATATACTGTAAAACTAAAAAACTCAAAATTCCACAACTACCAAGGATCCCCTGAGATGATTATAATATTTTTCACTTCCCTACACTCCCCTTTGACATCAATGGAAAAGGCAGGGTTTTACATAACAAAGCTTGTACAAAAAGTTTAGGGACAGACCACATATGTACAAACAAACTTCATCAACATACAAAAACTTAAATACATCTGCAAAAATGTTTTTCAATAAGATCAAATCACTGTTGTTGAGCATTGATTTTAAATCAATAGAATTCTGTGGTTTCAATTCAAGCTACAAAAGTTATCTTAAAAAAATGAAATCAACCATGCCCTTAAGAATTTCGATAGAACCCTTGGCATTTTCATCGACATCAGAATCCAAAAAATTATCGCTCAAATCAAAGCCATCAGGTATACATACTAATCCTTTATAGAAATATCTAGTTTGACCGAAATGGTACATCTATTGTATCGAAGAAACCCATCAGTGTTTCATTGACAAGTGACTTATCGAATAGACTTGGGCCTTGATGAGTTCCAAAAGTGGCTCATCGAGAATATTATTTTCATCGACAGATGGTATGTTGAGGAAACCACAGGAAGATCTCATCGATAAGACTTTTCGAGGAAATGAGCATATTGAAGAAACATAAAAGATGTTGTTCGAAGATAGCTTTCTCACCAAAGAATAAGGAATCGATGAAACATAAGAGATTACCATTGATGACTTGTTATCGGACAAATCTAAAGAGTCGAAGGAGAGTATTTTTCTTTTACCGAAAGGGGAGATTTCATTGGCGCCTGTGCAAATGTAACACGTGAGGTAAAGCCTTTTGATGAAAGTGAAGAGGTCGATGAAGTCACAAATCTCCTTGACGATGATGGTAGTTTTATCAAAACTAAGGAGACATTGATGAAACATGACATTTCAAGGGAAGATAAAGTTAAGCTACCAAAGTACATGATTCCATCGAAAAAGGGTACGACCATAAAACATATGAGCATCGTTGGCCAATATGAAGTGCTGCTAGATGAATGATTACCTTCTGCCACTAGGATCAATACAAGTCTTAATAAAGTCACTTCATCATGAATTCAAATAAATGCCTCTGTGACCCTTGTGCAACTAGTAATGGTAACCGATAAAATTTCCATGAATGCTTGATAAATTGGCAAAAGAGGAAACACTTTTGAGAAACACTTGAAAAATTTGTAGTGAGTTTCAGAGAGCTGAAATGATTTGAGATCAAATTTATGAGTGGTCTATCCCGAATTCAAGTAATTCTTTCATTCTCAGAGCTCTGTAGTGATAATGGAGGGGTCATCTTCTAAAAATAATAGGGCTTAGAAAGTTAAGGAGACCTAGTCCACGGAAGACAAACCTAAGAGGCAGAAAAAGGAAGGGTGCTCTTTGGCCCAGGACCTAATTGACCAATTTCCTATGTCAAGCCTTAGGTCTAAGAAAGTTAAAATGGATGAGGAAGGTCTGGAGGATAGATTTGAGGGCCTAAGAGATACATGGATAGAGATAAGGGGTCATGAGTTGTTTATTTTTGGGTATATACGAAGGAGTGCACTCAAGCCTGTGAATATCTTGTGGAGGTTGAATTTGGTGAAATTGGCAGTGGCTAATGTCTTTGTGAATGTTGAACTCATGAAATCCCTAGCGAAAAACTATGAACCCAAGAGCAGGACCATATATGATTATATGGGGAGACCAGTACTGTCAATTACCAAGGAAATTATTGACACTGTGTTTGATTTAGATTGGGGATTTGAAGAGAAAATTGATACTAAGAAATTGACACAAGAGTACTTCAACATGGAGAAAGTCTATAAGAGGTGGAGACTCCCTATCCATAGACCCAGGGGTTACAGGATTGATAGTGCCATTTGATAAAGATAACAAAGCTCCATATGATGTGAACTTGTTTCATCCCTACTTCAAGTATACATACTACTACACTGCTCAGGTTTTGGGAATAGAGGCTCATCCCTTGATGGATATCTTGACTATGGTCATCTATGCAGATTTGCAATCTAAAGATCCTTGGTTATTTGATTTTTCTACCTATCTTGTTGATGCCATCAGTCATGGACTAGAGAAACTGAAAGGAGATGTGATTAATGTGCATTTCAAGTATTACTCTTTTCTTATGCATATGCTATTGTATGTCGGGCAAGACACAGGGCTATGGCTAGATGAGTTGTGCATTAGGGTGTATGATAAAGCTATGGTAAGGAAGCCTATGCAACTATGGGTATCTTCATAGGACCAAAGATATAGAAACAACCAGTACTGGAACTTGGGGAATATTTCATTAAGACATTACACAGATTATTGGGATACCAATGTGATCATGCTTTGTCTCTTGAAATTCAGAGATTCTTGAGGCCAAAGGATTATGGTGAAGATACTGCAATTGAGCACAACTGGAGAGATTTTTATTGCTTTTCGGATTGCACTCAGATAAGAGTGTATGGATTTGAGGGAAAACCATATGTATTGCCTATCACTGTACCTAATAGAGTGGCATGCCTAGAGATTGTGAGGCAATTGTCAATAGTAAGTGCCCAACACTTAACTGATCATGGAAAACAATACATCATGCCTACATTAATTGTCTTTTCAGACTTTATTGTCAATATTTCAAAGATTTATGGTTTTCTACATAATAAGTTGGATTAATACAAGATGGTAGAAGGAGAACCTAGGCCAAACTTCAATCCAGAAGGATACATATGGGCAGTGAGGTCATCCTAGAAACTCATGGTCGGAGACCATGTGTCACTCATACCAGATGATTTCATCAAAATATAAGAAGGGAAGAAGCTAATGAAGAAAGGGCTAAGTATGAGCGAGTGTTCCAAGCCTAAAAATGGAAGCTCTTCCAAGGGAGAATAAATGAGGACATGCTTCAAAACATCAAAGATCCCTTATATCAAGCAAATAAACTTATGGAGCATGAGGTAGAATTGTTTGAGGGAGTACCTTCTTATGTCTATGGGAAGCAAATCAAAATTGTCAGGGATACAGAGCCCTTGGCCCAACTGTCTCCTCAATCTATTTCTAATGTTTTTCCAATTGACTCCCCTAGATAAGAGTATCCTCCTAGATTTGAGGGTGGTGTACAGATGGATATGATGATGGGATAGTACAATGTCCAAGATATTGGAGATATAAGGATGTTTGAACATGAAGGTTTCATTACTAATGATGATTTCATTTCCTCCAAAGAATTTGATACATTTCTATACCAACATAAAGGAATATAGGTTAGGACTGCTATGAAAGATAAAATAGAGGATGAACAAGCCCAAAGGTTACAAGAGGAGGTGGACCTTGCTAAGAAAGAAATGACACCTGAGAAAGGAAGGCATCTACTCAAGGATGCTGGTGTGATGATCTACTTAGGATGGGACATGAGGTCTACATTGTTGTTTGATGATTTCCTCAAGAATCAAGACCCCAACAAGAAGATCATACCAGAGGAGAAATACAAGATTTTTATGGGCTCATGATATGATCTAGATCAAAAGGCTCTCATAATATGGGCCTTGTATCCAAAGGAAAAGAGACCCATACTGGTTGATACGGATTAGGTTTTTGGCTAGTTGATGATCCAGCAGGGTGGGAAAATTGATCCCACAATCACAACCAAGTTGAATGTGGATGTAGCAAAATTGAACCAGGAACAAACAAAGTTTATGGTCAAAGAGAATGATATTTATAGAGGCTTGTATGAGAAGGATACTAAAGAAATCCAGAGGCTACAAGGACAGTTGTCACAAAAGACTCCTATTATGGGGGAACATGAACCAGATATGGGTTATCAACCTGACCTAAGGGTCTTAGATGCTATATTCGATGCTACCTACTAGAGGATAAATGCTGAAAAGTTAGCCAAGAAGTTAACTAGTGCCCAACAAAAGATGAACAAGTTGGCAAATGATGTCATTGAGCACAGGTTCAAAGTTATGTTGCCACATGCTACCCAATATTGTAAAGAATACACAGGAACTGTAAAATCTCTAAACGAGCATGAGAGACTAAAGAAGAGATTACAAGATGTATTGAAGGACAATGGGGCCATGACCATAGAAGAAAGAGCTCAAGGGGACCAATACCTAATGGAGCATGAAAAATACAAAAATACATTGAATAAAAATCTCCAAATATTAGATGGAGACTGTGTTGCAATGATACCGGTTATCTACAAGGACAGTGTTGACTCCATTAGAGAAATGGAAAAAGGAATTTGCACAGATTAAGAAGAAAGCAGTGGCTAGATTTAACCAAAATGAAGATATAGCCCCACATGTCAACCAGGCGGTGTTTGGTCTCTTTTCATTGCAGACAGATATGAAAAAAAAGAGCATGACTGTTAGATGCCATAAGAGTGACAGTTATATAAATTATATCAGCATGCTTAATCTCTTTATCTTTTACTTTGTTAAGAAACTGTAATTAGGTTGTTAATGATGAAGGGACATAATTTTTCACAGAATAGTTGTTGCTCACTTATTTATATAAGAAAGTTTTGTAAAATGAAGGGAGTTAGAATAGAATATACTGGACAAATACTATAGCCTCTGGCATACTATTGTACCATTTTGAAGATTTAATAGAATCAGTTGTTTATCTTTGCATATGGGCTATGGATTATCTCATTTTTTGTAGGTAGTTGTTTGTGATATTATCTAAAGGAGATAAGGTTATTCGTATTTTTACAGTGAAGTTTATATTTTTATGTTATAAACTTGGATTAAAAGGATCTACTTATGAATTGTAATTGTTCCTTGTAGTTCTTCCTTGGATGGTCCTATTAGTCTCAAATTTTGATTTCCCTTTTATCCTTCCTGTAAGAAATAAATCAACTCTATCTCCATATGAAAGATCAGGGAAATGTTATGCAAGAGTAACATATAACAAGGTTTGGAGACCTTCTACACTTTGAACTTGTCCAAAGTTCAAGTGGGTATACCTTCTGTGAATACTTTCACTCTTTAAAATTGAGATCCACAGTAAACCAGTGCTAAAAAACTTGTGGACTTCATCACCTCAATGAAACTGAAACACTAAAGGAAAAAATTGCTTTCATTTTCAGTATTGATCTTCAAGAAAAGATAGAAAGAGATCCTACAATCTGATACTAGTGCCTTATCTGGGCTACAGAGTCACCTAAATCAAACAATAATTCTCAAAATGTAACACTCATATACATCTCATTATTTTGGCTTTTATGAATCTCATACATGCCTAACATATATATAGATCCTCTCCTATTCAACTAAAACAATTCATCAGATTAATAGCAACAAACAATAGACTTGCTGATAGAAGTATTTGATGCACATTTAATCCCTCTCCTGAAGAGAAAAGCCAGAAATAACATCTACAAGATTTGCCTTACAATCCATGTTCATTCAAACAACCCTAGATTATCTAAATGAAACCAGCAAACTAAAGAATGCATACCAGAAGGCAAAGGAATTTTAGGCCTGAAACTTTGATCTGTATATTCATATTCATTCCTGAAAAATATTACATAACTCGGAGCAATCTCTTTAGAACTAGAAAAGGTGCTAAATATATTTTGCTAGAGGTTCCTTACAAAATTCTTGTGATCCCTCTTTTAAACTAGTCCTGGTATCCATTTATAACATTATGGGTGCATACAAGCTTCAGACATTCCAAGAAAGGTTTGTTACAAACCGTGATACTCTCCAAGAAAAAGTTACAAGTCTTTTTCAATATCAATGACCTCTTCCATTTGTTGTTCTGCTGCAACCTTTTCTATCTACTCTGGAGTATCTTCTTGTTGTCTGATATATTTGTCCTTCCACTCCTGGAACATGTCATCACTTGGCCAAGCAAAGCTAATAATCTTATGTTTCATCCCTTCTAGCCTTTTCCAAGTGACCCTTAATTGCCCAATTTATGTTTCTATGAAACCATAATGTGATTTCACCTTTTCAATCTCTTTAATTGTTTGGACAAATAAGGATGTGTCATTAGTGTTAATGATTTCATTAACCCTTTGGGACAATTTGTGGTCCAACTCTTCTAGCCATTCCTTCTCCTCTTTCAACTGAATTGGACCAACAAAACCCCCTGGAAATAATTCATATTCGTGATCTGAATATTCTTTTCTATATAGTTAGGTTTTTCTTTTTTACAATTTCCCTTTCCTCTGAGAATATATTCATTTCTTTTATAAACTCACTAGTGGACCTAAGAGTGTCATTTGCATCTACATCTACATGGGATGAACACATGAGCTCTCTCTCCTTACCTCTAGGCATCCACTTATTAAGAATTAGTTCTAAGGTGGTTTCATCCTCTCTTAATTCAATCGGAATATTCAGGATCCTTTTCATAGAAATGTGTATAGCAGAGGCCTTGACCAAATCAGCAAACTTCAAAATTGTGGCTTTTACCTTTTCTTCATACTTGCTTGCAAACAATGTTTGAGCTTGTTTCAACTTTTCAAATGCATGTTGGACAATTTCAGCTAACTGGAAACTAGAACGCATAGGAGAAGGGGAATATTCTATAATGGGATTGGTAGGTGGAGGTCTTGCTAGAGAGGAGGCTATCATGAGAGTAGAGGATTCAAATGGATGGTGCTGACCTGCCAACTGACTTTGAAGTCTAGCAATAATACTGTCTCTATTGGCTATTCCTTCTTTGGCATCATTATAAACCTTAAAGATGGTTTCCAATTTTAATTGGAGATTAGCCTTCTCTTTTGCCTCCTTTTCTGCTACTGTCACACTGAACTTTGTAGTTTCCAAGACCGTGCTTGCAGCTTCCACCACCCCTGTATCTTGGACTCTTTTTACAATCATGCCTCCTAGGAAGCTAGAATCTGATACACCTTTACTCCTTTTATTCTCATCTTTCTTCAGTGACCACATGACTAGAGCAACATTATCCTTGTTGAAGGTCACTCCTTCCATAGGTTTTGTTTCCTTCCTTACTGCTTCAAGGACCAGAGCATTAGCTATATCCCATTCAGGGAGGATTAAAACACCAACCTTAGACACCATCTCTCTTCCCTTCTCATGAGTAATAGTTTTAAACTCTTTAATCATTTCTTTCTTTACCTCTTCTTCCACCTGAGTTACATCCCTATGAGGCTATTCACTCTTCCTTTGCTCACATTTGGCTTTGAATTGTTCCATATTTTGCTTCCATAGAAATTGCATGAAATCCCCTATTGTAACAAAATTACTATCTACCAAGAACTCCTCATTGGCTTTCTTGACAGTAAGGTCTCATTCTTTACCCTTTAGCTCACCATCAGTCAAGCTCATTTCAGCACTAGGTGGCTCTTCTGGCATCCCCTCTTGGGTCTCCTCATATGTGTAGGCAATCTCCCCGAGACTCCCTAACTGTAACAATTGTTTGGCCACCACCTGCTCATCTCCTATGTGGATAGGTGACTGAGATGGAGAATACAAAGGCTCATTGGTTTTCACTTCCTTTCCTACCCTTTGCCTTTTAGGGGAGTCTTGGATGTCAATGACATCCTCAATTACTATTTTCCCTCTTGAAGTGGAAGGCTCACCTGTCACTAGCATCATCACACTGTACTTTGATTTTCTATGCATCACATAATCACCAAGTGGGATAACCTTAGCAAAGGTAGGATTAGCTAAAACCAATTTAGCCTTGTCAGGATCACTTTTCATTATAACCTCCCTTTTTTCTTTCAAGGTTTGCATGAGGTCTTCAAAATAAAGAACCAAGAATTTGATTTTCTCCTCAAAGGGATTGAAACTAGAGAGAGGGTCATAACTTCTATCAAAGCAATGAATGAAATCAAGAGCCCTCTTATATGCAACCCACGTCTCTTTCCTTAGTTCTTGCTCATCCAAACTAAATTCATTTCTAATTAAATCTTTAGGGAATTGAAACTGGTGAGGCCTACCTTTACATACTTCCCTCTTTCTAAACATGCCCTTGAAAAAGTTCTCAGGGTCTGTACATCTCTAAATTGCAGTTGACAACCTATATGGCTTAAGTAATTCTTCAAAATATTTCCAACCACCTTTACTGATCACAAAATGATGGGCGACGGTAATGGTTGGGAAAATGGTCCCTTTACCCCTATTTGTCAGCTCTGCCTCTTGTACACCTCCAATTTGCCTCAAGACTTCTGCAATCCCTATCTTCAATGGGACATGATAGGGCAATAGATAGGGATTACCTCTGAAACCATACACTCTGAAAATAGTAGAAACAGGGTACAAATACATATCTCCCTAATGGTGAACAATCTTAATACCCTAAACAAACTCTTTAAGCCTGAGGAATTCCAAGATAGCCTTATGAATCCTAGGGTTTTCTGTGCACAAAAGAAATCTAATCTTAGATGCAAAGCATCTATCAAACTTCAAATTGCTAGTATCCTCTCTATCCCAGGATAAAATAGTGCTCCAAAGTTGAACAAGCATCTCTTCCTTATCTTTCACCTTAACCAAATCCATTTCCTTTGCAAAATAATCAACACTCTTGAACAAAAACATGTGCATTAAAAGGGAATACCATCCAAACGGCCTGTCCACCTTACCATTTTTTATTCCTACTAGCCCTGCATGAATTGCATCAGTAAGGTATGGCGCATAATCAAATGTTATTTCCAGAGAGCGGTTCAGAATTTGTGCAATCATCATGTAATGGGTTGGCATGTTTTTCTCAACATCTTCTCCAAATATTTGACTCAGTGCCCAATACATACCCTTAGCTCTCAGAGTAAACAAATTCAAGGAGAAAGGTTCCATTGTACTGGGGCTTACAACTATTAACCCTCCTATCTTAACAAAGAACTCTTTCAATGGGCCACTCCTAAGATGATCCCTTTGTGCATTATAGACCTGGGCTAATGACTGAAAATCAATAGGTTCTCACAAGTTTGAAGCTTCACTAAGCTTAAATACATTTATGAATTTATCATCATTTATTTCAACCAGGGCTGATCTCTTCACATTCCTGATACATCTAGCTATAGGTTCATAATTTTGTGCAATCAGAGTCAACAAATCTACATCCATGAACACACCAGGAACAATAAGCTTCCCTACATCCAATTCCCATATGCTATTTAAAGGGTTAAAGGAATGTCTCTGACCAAAGCCAACTTTGAACAATCCTAAACCTAATAGCCCTATTTGAGGATCCCTTAACCAATTACCTTTATCATATAAGCCATGCCCAATTCTCAGACGAGGGTTCTTTGGTATGAATTCTTTAGCTTTAGCCCCAACATTAGTTGACATAGTTAACTATTCCAAAAAATCATCACAAATGTTCCTATCCTGGTAATTCACTTTTGCCATCAACTCTCTTCTTGGTCCCATCTTGTTAATGCAAATATATCAATTGAGACTTGTGCAGACCTCTAATGAAACAATTCACACAGAAATCACCGAATTCAGACCAGAATTAGCAAGAGAAAGTACAAAAAACTTGACTTGAAGAAAACTGCTCTGTAACAGACTCGTTGAAATGATGCCAACATTCAAGTTGATGCAGACTCCAATACGACAAGTTGGCATTGAATTTTAGAAATTAATCCTGTATTGTTTGACCATCACCTCAGAATTGAATTCATAAATCAAATTCAGAAACAGGCTCCAACGGATCATAAATTCTCTGAGTATTTCCTCTATTTTGTTGTTTCGCTATTTCATGAAGCTTAAAACCTCCGCACTTTTGTTTCATAAAACAACAACAATCGTTGGATGTCGGGAACTTGCACTGCTTTTATTCCTTCTGATCTTTCTATGTTAATGACAGGCCCTACCTTCTTTTCGCCATTTCGTGAGCCTTAAATCTTTCACAATTTTCCTTCGTGAAGCAACGCCAGCCATTAGATCATGATCTACCTGCCCGGTCTTTATCTTCAGCAACAACCGTCAGTCATATTAACTAACTGCGTATCACCTTAAAGACTAACGGTTTTTGCTACTTCGTGAAGGTTAGACTGCAGGCATCTTCGGGCTGCAAAATAGTGCGAACCATTAGATCAATCTCGAGATGTATACTATTTAACATTCTCAAACCCTCAAGTGTGGGCCCTTTAACTCGAAGACCACTTGCTTTATCTCATCACCGGTTAACAAACGCCACATGGCAGTCGGTCATTTTCTCATTAAGTTCCATTGGGTTCCATTCTGAAACCGCCATGTGCTTTACTTTACTATTCCCCACATAACTGCCAGTTGAACCAAGGTGGGCCCTCAATTACCCTTCAGAGCCATGTGCACTTGACAGGTCACCATTACACTCCATGTAACAAACCATCTATCCTGCCATGTCATGCTTTCATGTTCGCCACCTCAGCAATTTGGTCTCAGTCTTTCTGTGGAATTTCTTCTTTGGTGAGCGATCTATAGGTCTCATCGAATAGGCACTTTCATTGAAACCTTCAGGCCCACCACAAACCACCACCTAAGCGCCATCAGACCTGCCACCCGTCTTTCACCATTTCGCGATCACTAATCTCCATTTGACTTGCGGCTGTGAAACTATGACAACCATTTGATCAAATCATACTTAATCGGTCTTTAACTTTATGACCTGCCTATTCTTTGGGACCACCACCTTTTTGCTACTTCGCAAAAGGTAAAACACTAGCATCTTTTGGCCATGAATCAACGCAAGCCGTTGATCTTTTCTAAACCAATAATCCTTTAACCAAAGAAAACGCTTGCCTCTGGGACTCACCAAGTCTTTCGCTATTTCACATAACTTATATCACGTGCATCTCGGGCTAGCGAATCAATGCGAGCTGTTGGATTTAAAGAAAGATGCAGACCTTTAATCTGACGATCGATCCTCTGGTCGGGCCCACCAAGCCTTTTCGTTGCTTTGCGAACATTAACTCGCCGACATCTCTGCCTAACGAAACAACGACAACCGCTGGATCAAAAATGAGTTGCATATTAATTAAGGAGCCTAACAAATATTAGAACAAGACATAGGTGAAGGTATAAATTTTGAAAAAATTAAGCGACCGCCTAGGGAAAGAACTAAAGGGGGGACACTTTTCATGATAGACCGACCCTTCTTTAAGTAGTAAAAGTAACTCAAAAATAGAATATAAGGGTTTTTTGCAAACATAGGAAGGGTTAAAACTCAAAAACCTTAAACCCTCTTCTGACCCAAGACAATTAGAGGCAACAAGGCCATACTAGACACATTTTTTGTAGACTTCTAGCCAATTATGGAACAAGAATATCCAATTTTAAACAGTGATAACAACAGCCACGACTGGGGATGGTTGATTGCAAGATCAACACAAGAATTCAAAAACTCTCTGGAGAATAGACCAAACACAAGCCCCAAAAACAACAACAAAAGCAAACCTAAATATGTACAGACTAAGACCTACTGTGCATGGACATTAAGAGAAGTAATGTTTCAGGAATTGTCTATGCACTGGAAATTCCTGTACCTCATCATTCATATTCTGCAAAAAATGAGTCCTTTCCATTAAGATTACAAACCATAGAGGGGCCTATCCATAGTGACTCAAATTTTTTGTGTTTTCCCTTATCTTGTCCTTTCGCATTCCATTGAAGAACCACATCACCAATCTGAAACTTTCTCAACGAGGTCCTTTTGTCAAATAGATATTTTGACTGCAATTGGATCTTCAAATTCCTCTTGTGAGCCAAAGTTCTAATTTCTTCTATCTCCACCATTTGAATCATCCGGTCTTCCATAGGTTTAGATAACTTCATACCTTCAACTTGCAGGAAATTATACACTGGGAGAAGATTATTGTCTGGCACCCTAGATTGTATACCATAGACCAACTCATAAGGTGAGACACCAATTTCTCTCTTAACAATAACCCTATCTGCCCAAAGGGATAATTTCAACTTCTGGTCCCAAGACCTTTTATTTTCCTCCAAGATTTTCTTAATAATGCTCAAGAGGCTCTTATTACTTGATTCAGCTTGCCCATTTCCCTAAGGATGATAAGGCGAAGAGTAAGACATAACTATTCCATGGCTGGTGCAAAATTCAACAAACTCTTCTGACCTAAAGCTCATGGCATTATCCATCACTAGTTTTACAGGGACTCCGAATCTGGTTATGACATTATCCATCAGGAAGTCAATAACAACCTTACTTGTGTCTCTCCTAGTGGGTATAGCTTCAATCCATTTGGTAAAATAATCAGTAGCTAGTATAATCCATGTATGACCTCTTGCTAATTTCTCAATGATTTCTCCAATAAAATTAATGCCCCATTGGACAAAAGGGGCTTCCACTGTGACTGGGTTGAGGGGTAAAGCTCCCTCAAACTTCAATTTTGATGAAAACTTCTATCATGGGTCACATCTCCGGACATGCTCATGGGCATCTTTAAACAAAGTAGGCCAATAATATCCATCCTGAACTATCTTACCAGTAGTTGTCTTGGCAGAGTAATGACCTCCACACACTCCATCATGTATTTCAGTTAACGCTCTCTTAGCCTAGGATTTATCCAAACACATTAGCAATGCCCCATCTTTATTCCACCAAAATAGATCACCCTGAATAAGGACATATTTTTGTGACTTCAACTTCATAGTTCTTCTCTAGTTATGGGTCATTCCTTCTGAAAATGTTGCATCTCTTAAAAAATGTACTATTTCCGAGTACCAGGTTTGTGCCTAAATACTGGTGACTAGGATGTTCTCAATTTCAACATTATTCACTTCAACATCAAGAAGGTTTGATTCACCCATTAGCTTAGCAAGGCCTAAGCCTCTCACCAATTTAGTAATTTTGATCTCCAGATCAAACTCCTGAATCCTAGTTATCCATCTGCATCTTTTACCAGTGACTTTGGACTGAGACAAAATGTCTTTGATAGCCACATGTGGGACATAAGCAGTTACTTGTGCATTTACAAGATATGGCCTAAATTCTTTAACAACCTTAACCAAAGCATATGCTTGCTTCTCCATGATTTCATATTTTAATTCTGTAGCTTGCAAAGATTTGCTATAAAAAGCTATGGGATGTTCATATCCTTCACTATCCTTTTGTAAAAGAACTGCAGCCACTGTATGATATGAAGCAAAAGAGAACAGAGAGAAAGGCTTACTGTAGTCAAGGGACTTCAACACTGGTGCCTCCTGAATAGCCCTTTTGATTTAATCAAAAGCTTTTGAAGCTTCTTCATTCCAATAGAACTTTGTATCCTTCTTAAGCAATTTAACAATGGGCTTGACTCTGCAAAATTTGCAATAAATCTTCTAACAAAATTTACTTTGCCCAAGAAAGATTGGATACCTTTAACATTCTTCAGTTCAGGAACATTGTTTATAGCCTCAATTCTTTTAGGGTCTATTCTTACCCCTTCTTTGGAGACAATATGCCCTAGCAGCTTCCCTTTGGTAACAACAAAATGACACTTTGTAGTATTTAAGGATACTCCAAATTCCAGAGCTTTATTAAAAACCTGTTCTAAGTGTCCACAGTGGTCATCTGCCCTTTTGGAGAAGCATTTTAAATCATCTTGATATACTATGATGATAATATTGATGAATTCCTTAAAAGCTACATCCATTGCCCTCTGAAAAGTAGCTCCAACATTCTTCAAACCAAAAGGCATTTTGACATACATGTATTTTTCCCAAGGGGTGGTGAAAGCAGTTTTGAATTGTTCAGATTCTTTTACTAACACCTGGTTATACCCTGAGAACCCATCCATCATAGACAATAGGTCACAACCAGTTACTCTTTGCAACATTGCTTCCATATTAGGAGAAGAGTAATTATCTTTCAAGGAAGCAACATTTAGGTTCCTAAAATCAACACAGAGTCTAATGTCCCCATTCTTCTTTCTAACCGGGACCAAATTTGAGACCCATGATGAATTCCTTATAGGCTTAATAATTCCCCCTTCCCTTAACTTGGTCAATTCTTGCTACATTTTAGATTCCAACAGGGGGTTGATAGGTCTTTGTTTTTGTCTGAAAAGCTTAGTATCTGGAAGCAAAGGGACTTCATGCTGAAATAGATCTTGTCTATATGCCTTCAGATCTTCATAAGACCAAGCAAAGACATGCTTATATTTCTTTAATAAATTAATAAGATTTATTCTGACATGAGGAGGCAAATTTTTTCCAATATACACCAACTTAGGGGATGATATTGTCCCCAAGTTTACTTCCTCTAGTTCATCTAACTTAGTGGTTGATTGTTAGTGCAAATGACTATCACTGTAACTGAACATACCTTCTAGTTCTACCAACCCTTTAGGTATTTCATTAGTTTCTAATTGAACTAGGTCATTTCCAGAAGTAGTTTCTCTATTTTCAACCACTTCCACCAAGGCATTGCAATCATTTTTTTGTCCATCATAGTCATCAATGCGTTGTATAAACTTGAGAATATCTTCATCATCAGAAAACACTTGCCAATTATATACATTCTCAGGAATGGCAGGCGTAGCTTTTACCTCAACTATGGATATACCGGTTAGTGTTGCATCATCATTCTTTAATAGAACATTTGCTAAGAAATACGCCATGATATTCTTAGATCTTTCTATCCAATTTATAGAGAATACACTAAAATTCTCAATCACATCCCATACTGCATGCTTGTATCTTTTCAATCTATCATTCTTAGATGCATATTTAGCTCTAACTTGAGAAACAACCAATTCTGAGTCTCCTAACACTTTTAACAATTGAATGCCATGCCTTTTTGCAACTTCAGGTCCCAATAACAAGGCCTCATATTCAACAGTGTTATTTTTACACTAAAAGGCTAACAGAAAGGAATATTTGAAGGTTATACCTGAAGGGGACATAAAAAGAACTCCTGCTCCAGATCCTTCTTTAGAGAAAGCTCCATCAAAGTACTGTTAGGCCCAATATGGAAAGCTAATGTACTGAGAGGGGAGGGGTGAATTAGTACTTCAAATCCTTTCTTCAACAATAACTTTACTGTTATGCATAAACCAAAAACTGTTGTAACATAACATAAAGCTAAAACAAATAAATAACAATCATACATGATTCACTCCATAACACACATATTTTGGTTACATAGAAACTCTTGGTTAGAGAGAAAAACTACGGTGGGGATGGCACCCACAATTTCACTACTGCAATAATAAAGGTTGCTCGGTTAGAGCTACATGTTTAGCTATTTCTGATAGCTTACCCTATTAGGAGTATCAAGATTATTAGATATACCTTGCTAAAGGATTTTACAACACTTATTCTAAATGCTGCACCTGGTTAAAGGCTTTACAATTTATAGACTTTGTTAGAGTCTTTAAAGTTTTCTCTTACAACTCAAAATATTACAATAAAATATTTACAAATATCTGCAACTTTACATCTGAAATGTTATAGTAGATTTTATGTGCTCAAAATGAGATTACCTTTCTTATAGCATACCTTGGTAACCCATAAAGTACCTCAGTAAACCTTTCTATTTACTCTGTTCCTTTACTGTTCTTTGAAATCCTTCTCGGTGACCTCTGTGTCTCTGACAGTCACAATACTCAGTGCTTTCCCATGATTTTTATTTTCACATATGTCTGTCTTCACACTCATACACACACTCACATTTGATCCTAATTCATGCTATATAAATAGATCTCTTATGTCAATGATTTGATTCATTGCTTCGATCTTACAAACATGATTTATCGAATGAATAACCATACAAGATATTTCATTGGATAGATGACCTCAAAATCATACAAAATCTATAAGTGCAATTTCCAATGAGATAACGGTTCTTTGTTCCTCGATCTTGTAACACGTTTCCACACATGTGTCTAGGTTCAATGAATCTGGTAACATGTTTCACTCGGTGTATATCAACTCGGTGTATCATTATTGCTGCTTGGTAGACATAGAGTGTTACTCGGTAGACAGCTCGGTGTATACTAGGCTTTGTGACTACTTTCTTCTATAACCGACTTCTCTGTGCTTACCGACTGAATATTTCGGTAGTAGTAACTGACTAGAGTATATAGAATGACTTTGGATATAAAACTAATGGCAACTTAGTAAGTAGTAACAATCTCCCCTTTTGGCATTAGTTGAGATGTTTGACAAAACTACTTTCAAAGTCATAACTCAAAAATCTATATACTTACAAAATTTTACCAAACAGATAGTATATACATTTGTCAATAAAATAGTATATTCAGATATACTCCCCTTATCAATATACTATACATAACTTTGATTTTGCATGCTCGGTGATCAATATCCTGTATTAACTGCTTGGTTCACTATCAAAATTAACTATGCATTGGATACTCTATCCTGCTCGGTATACTTCCCTTGTATACTACACTCCCCCTTTGATACTTTGAAACTATACTCACTCCCCCTTTTTGACAAACATCAAAACTTAGTTACCATTCGATGGAGGCAACTAGTCAAAAATGGATTTGTACCTTGTTTGTGCATCGGTAAGAGCGGCAGAGAGGACATCCTTGACACTATCCATGAGTGAATTCTGAGCTGTAATGTCAGCTAATAGTGAAATTAGTCCATCTAAGGTGCTTCCCTCTTGTTGAGTGGATAGGGAGGTAGCTTTGTTGATTTTCTCTTGGATGGATGAAAGATGAGGAATGAATAATGTCTGAAGAGTCATTATATCCATCCTGATCTTGTGCTCTTCATTCCTGAGTTCCAATTGTTGAGCCATGAGCTTTTGTAACTTTGTATAGAAATGCTGAATAGAGTTTGGCTCAGTGGTCAACTTATTTGAGAGATCGGTGATCTCTTTCTCAATCACTTCTATTTTATTTTTGATATCTTTAATGAATAAAGAAAATGTACAGAGTTTCTGAAATAAATAAAGAATGTGCTTGAGTTGAGGGGACAACTCAATAATAGATTTGACTAGTTTTACTTTGCCAATATCAATAGCTTTCTATACCTCTTCAATCATTTTAGCAGTGATCTCTTTTTCCTTCAATTTTCTCAAATATCTAGATGCGTCTACTCCAGATGTCTTTATTTTAGTTAGGAGTTCATCTAGTTGAATATGGATGGCTGCATCTTTTGACACGGTAGCTTCAGGTAGCATATCTATTAATAGTGCTTTCACCTTCTGAAGTACTTTTCTTTTTCTTTTGAATAGCCATTTGCTTCTCCTGTTCTGCTTTGGCTTTGCATAGTTCACCGAATTTAATGAGTGCTTGCCCTTTTAGTTTGGATATGTCTACATTCGGCAACACTATTGGTTTTGACAAATCTAATTTGAAACTATGTTTTTTCATCTTCTTTTCTTTACCTTTCACCAGTTGAACTAACACAATGGCTTCAGAGGCTTGATGACCCTCGGTAGGTTTCTCGGTAGAGGCAACACTTTTGTCAATTTCTTGAACCTTTGATGTAGCCTTTGTTGAGTCCTTTGGTGCTTCTATGCTTGGGGTCTTGGTTGTAACATTTTCTGTGCTAGAAGGAGCTTGAGAGGTCTGTTCCCTGGTGGCCTGAGAAGTAGTTTCTCCTTCTATAGACTTGTGACCCTCTGTTCCTTATTCAGTATCTTGAGGGGCCTCAGTTGAAGTAGGCTGAGTGACCGGAGGATAGGGATGAACTTGTTCCAAAACTGACTCATTGGATACCAGTTTGGCATATGCATTTCCTTCTATCATTTCCTGTTCTTGTGCCTCGGTGTCCATGATATTCTCATCAACTTGTATAGTGTCAGCAGGGTCTTGTTCGGTGATATCAGGATCTTGCTCGGTGACATCAACTATTTCAACTTCAACTTGTTCACCAGCATTCTTGATTCAAAAGATTTCCTACCACTTTTCTTTGGTCTCATTCTCTACATCCAAGTAAAAGCCATTCATCAATTTCAAGGCTCTTTGCTTGACTAGGAAGTTTGTGTGGTAGTTTTTCAGATGTTCTTTGATCTCATCTATCAACATGTCTAGAAAGAGATGTACCAGACTTCTTTCTCTCATATGTTTCTCAAAGTCCATAGCATTCTTCCACCTGTTATCAATATGCAAATATAATTCATTTGGAAGAGATTTAGATACTTCCAATGGGACCAATCAGAATTTTAGAAGTGTGCAGATTACGGCTTCTTCTATTTGTCTCTTTTCATCATCAGATCTGGATTCCTACTTAACATATCTAAATGCTCCAAATCCACCATATTGCTTCAGATTAGCACAAAATTTATCAACACTGTGTACATCTACCTTTTTACTCTTGACAATCTGAAATTTGTTTTTGTCTTCAGATTCGGTGTCACTAGACTCTTTAGTCAGAATGAGTCTCCAAGTAGATTTATTTTAAGTTTTTGTTACCTTTGGTGCGGCAACATTCTTTGGTTTCTTACTCAGTGATGCTACAGATGATCTTGTGTTTGGGCACTTCACTAAAGGAGTCGGTGATACCTTTGATGTATCCTATTTCTTTCTTTTCAAAAATTTTCCTTTAGGCAACTTGGTGCTCAATGTAATAGTTGCCTCATGGGCTTCAGATTCCTCCTCGGTGATTATTGGAGTGTCTTTGATAGGTGTGGAGGAAGAACCTTCTCCAAATTTCTCTGTTAATGCCTTGATCATTTTTGTTGCTTTCATTGTAGCCTTGGGTACTACAATGCTCATCTTTACTTTCTCTTTAACTTCTTCATAGGTTCCATACCTCAACTTAGTAGCATGCCATGGTAATGTAAGTAAAGCATCTATTTGCTGTTGTGTGATGTCAAAATTAATCTCATAACCCATAGATGGAAATGATTGAGTTCTCGGTTCCATATCATTAACATAGCAGTAGTCGATGTCTACTTCAAAGCATATGTCATCCTTGTATTTCTCCACTAACTGGGGTAGAATTATATACCTGTTATGCATCTTTTCTTGAAACTTGCTAAAGTAATCATCCATAATATCATTAAAGTTATCACCTAGCCATTTGATGAAGTCATTGATTTGATGGGTGATTGGTTGGTGTAGCTCCCAAACTACATTACCGACTGATGGAAAGAATTTCTCAAAATAGAAAAACATGCATACCAAAAGTGATCCAAACTTCAATGTGTTAGCCGAGTTGTTCTTGTTTGGCTTCCTTATGGTGTTTAGATTTTCAAATAGGTTTTTCAACAGTACTTCACAAAGATCAATTTTCATTCCCTTCTTCACAATTTTATATGCTAAATCGACTACTGCACAGGGTACACCATTTTCCCTTGCCGATTGGAAGAAATAATAACCTATTACTCTAATGGCAAAATTCAGCTCTGCATCTATCACATTGTTCAATTTCAGTCCTGTACAATCAGATTCAACTCCAGTTAAAGTGATCAATTCCTTCTGTGATATCATCTTCTGAGCTCGAGCATAATCAAAAATAGGGTAACCAGTGATCAAATGAATGATTTCCTTGGTGATTTTGAATGGTTGTTTCGCTAACCACATGAAATCATCATGAACTCTGCTCAGAACAAACTTGACCCATTGGGGTTTGAAGACACGGAGATAGGTTAGGGCTTCGGTTAATCCCTTGATTTTGATGTGTTCATACTTGCTATCCAATTTCCCATCAGTACACAACTCAACATATGTGTCCTTGATTTCAACATGACCTAGTTCCTCAACACGACACTTAGTGAAGAATCTGACATCTTCAACTAATAAAACTCTATTTGGAATGAGTAAAAATACAGTTTTATCATCCGGTTTAGATGCTACTTTGGGAGTTAGAGAGTATTTCAATGAGGGCTTTTCAATGTTCTCAACAACAATGGGCTTCTGGATCTTAGGTGCCATTGCAAATTTTGGATCAAAAGATTCAGAGGGTTTGAAGACTTTTAAACGACAGATGCTTTCACTTAACAAATCTAAAAAAAATAATCACACTGGTATTTCCCGGTAGCTAGCTCTTAAAAATGCTTGAGATTGATGTTTAAATACCTTAAATTTTGCTTCGTAGGAGGTTTGATCGCCTTTGAATCGCTTTGCTCTGCTTTCTTGAAAACTTGGTAAGTGTAAAATGACTGTGTAAAAATCTTTAATTACACAATATACCTTATCAGATCTATGTAGTTAGGTTAGAAACATTAAATGCACCCGGTTCCACTTACTTTTTATGCTTTTACCAAGTAGCCAGTCTTCCTATATTTACTGACTAGACAGGCTTCCTGTATTTACCGACTTGACAAGCTTCCTGAAGACTAGATAAAATTTCAAATTTCCTAATGCATCTTTAGCTATGCAGATTTTGGAATTAAGTACATAATAAAATAGGAACTGTTAAGATTTAACCTTTGAAAGAATGTAGTCCCTTCATATCTTCATCGATTAATTTGGAATAGGTGCACCTAACTCGGTAGGTAAGGTGCTTTCTTCATTTGACACAATTTCCTTCTTTTTCCAAATCATCTGTAATTTTCCTTTTATTTCCTCAGTGTCTCCTCTAGGTTGATCTCTGCAATCTCTAGCCAAGTGTCCAACTTTGTGACAATGAAAACATGCCATACTAGGATTTCTCCATGATCTTCGGTTGTTCATTCCAAACCTTATAAAGCAGTTGGCACTTATATGTCCATATCTTCCACAAAATTCACACCATATCCTTGTATTGTAATCCCATGGTACTGCAGAATATTGTCGGTTAGGATCTGTGTGTGTTCGGTAGCCTCTAGTATTTGCACGGTGTGCAGACCACATATAGTTCTTTTGCTTAAGCCAACACTTCTCGGTACTATGTCCATATCTATTGCAGTTTTTACAAAACCCTTTGAATTTTGCCTTCTGATAATTGCTAGCAAAATTTGTCCTACATTGGTTAGATGTGTGACCATATTTATTGCAATTGTAACAATAACCATTAGACCTTGTGACCTTTGGTTCCTTACCTTTTCTGATTTGGCAAATATTAGCAGTATGCCCTTGTTTTCCACAGTAGTTGCAAATAGGCTTCTTTCCTTTGATGTTCTTCTTGTTTCCAGCTTGCTTTGATGATTCTCCTCTCTCGGTAGTGTGGATTCCCTTCTCGGTAGAGTCTTTTCCTTTGTAACCGAGTCCTGCAACTTTGTTGGGTCTTTTTGTATTCAGTTGTTCATCCAACATCTTTGATGCTTCATAACTCTTTTTCAATGTTTCTTTGGATTTCTTCTTTGTTTCAAGTTCATCGGTCAACCTTGATAATTCAAGTTTTAATTCTTGATTCTCATCATCTTTCAGTTTTCCTTCATGATGTGCATAACCCAATTGATCTGACAGATTTTGTTGAATCCCAGTCAACCTAATGATTTCATCATTCTTTTCAGATACTAATGCTTCAAGCTATTGATTTTCTCTTTCTAGATCTCTTACTTTATCCTCGGCTTTCCTTAATGTATCAAGATTTTCAATCATCTTTGTGCTGAAATATTTATGTCCTCTTTTCATTGCTTTTAGCTGATTAGTCAATGCTTTGTTCTTTTCCTTCAGTTCTTCAATCATTTCTTCAGTCTCTTCATATATACTGTTCTTAGTTGAAGTCTCAATTTGTTCCACTAACTCTTGAGAGTCCTACAAATCATCAGATAATCTTCTTCTAACTTTCAATGATTTTTGTATTTGTCTTTGCATGTCTGCAATCACTTGATTAACATGATCAAAGTCTTCTTGCAGATACACAATTCTTCGAGATTGTTTATAGCCTTCCATTCATAAGATCTTTCTCTTTAGGCTGTTAAACTTGTTTCCAAGATTCAAGCTCTAATACCAATTGTTAGGCCCAATATGGAAAGCTAATGTACTGAGAGGGGAAGGGTGAATTAGTACTTCAAATCCTTTCTTCAACAATAACTTTACTGTTATGCATAAACCAAAAACTATTGTAACATAACATAAAGCTAAAACAAATAAATAACAATCATACATGATTCACTCCATAACACACATATTTTGGTTACGCGGAAACTCTTGGTTAGAGAGAAAAACTACGGTGGGGATGGCACCCACAACTTTAGTACTGCAATAATAAAGGTTGCTTAGTTAGAGATACATGTTTAGCCATTTCTGATAGCTTACCCTGTTAGGAGTATCAAGATCGTTAGATCTACCTTGCTAAAGGATTTTACAACACTTATTCTAAATGCTGCACCTGGTTAAAGGCTTTACAATTTATAGACTTTGTTAGAGTCTTTAAAGATTTCTCTTACAACTCAAAATATTACAATAAAATCTTTACAAATATTTGCAACTTTACATCTGAAATGTTATAGCAGATTTTATGTGCTCAAAATGAGATTACCTTGCTTATAGCATACCTTGGTAACCCATAAAGTACCTCGGTAAACCTTTCTATTTACGATGTTCCTTGACTGTTCTTTGAAATCCTTCTCGGTGACCTCTGTGTCTCTGACAATCACAATACTTAGTGCTTTCCCATGATTTTGCTTTTCACATATGTCTGTCTTCACACTCATACACACACTCACATTTGATCCTAAATAATGTTGTATAAATAGATCTCTTATGTTGGTGATCCGGTTCATTGCTTCGATCTTACAAACATGATTTATTGAATGAATAACCATACAAGATATTTCATTGGATAGATGACCTCAAAATCATAAAAAATCTATAAGTGCAATTTCCAATGAGATAATGGTTCTTTGTTCCTCAATCTGGTGACACATTTCCACACATGTGTCTAGGTTCAATGAATCTGGTAACATGTTTCACTTGGTGTATCATTATTGCTACTTGGTAGACATAGAGTGTTACTCGGTAGACAACTTGGTGTATACTAGGCTCTATGACTACTTTCTTCTATAACTGACTGCTCTGTGCTTACCGACTAAATATTTTGGTAGTAGTAACCGACTAGAGTATATAGAATGACTTTGGATATAAAACTAATGGCAACTTAGTAAGTAGTAACAAGTACATGTGCCACAAACTATGTTGTTGAGATTTCAATTCAGTCACAATAGAGTCAGTATTATTCAATTGAGGTAAAATCGGCTATAATTGAAAATTGTCAAGATCCACATCAATCATACAGTTGAGCATACTAGGATCTACTTTCTCAATTACCCTAGGAGCACGTGGTTCTCTATACAATTTGACTTGGTTTCCATTAATTGGGATAGTAGCATATGACAAATCCAACTGAACATTTCAACCTACTGCTACAGTCTATTGTCTAGACAACAATATGCCATAATGAGCTTTGGTGTTAGTTACATTGACATCCATCTTGTATGTTGCTTCAGGGAAGGCTGCTATTTTTACTTCAACATCTTTCATTGTACCTATCACTGGCACTTCTCTATTATCCATAGCATAACATTTCCCATACAGTGTACTCATTGAAAATCCTAATTCTTTCATGACACCATATGGCATTACGTTTGCAACTGCACCAGAATCTATCATACAGTTTTTAATTAACCAGTTATTTACTAACAAAGTAACATAGAAAGGATCAACATGTGAGGGTTCTTGTGTAATAGTTGTTCCAACATATACCTTTGGGGTTTGCAGCTCCTAATCCTTTTCATCCTTAGTTAAACCGGAAGGTAAACCTGTGTTACTATTAGATATTTTAGAAAATAAAGATAAAGCAGCTTCTCTATGTTCCTTTATTTTCAATAATTCTATCAATGGGACAGTGACCTTCATCTGGGTAAGAGCCTGAGGCATATCAAATGTGGAATTATTAATCAACTTAGTATTAGTCTTAACTTTCTCTGTCTTAGGCTGACTTGCCTTCTTCATTGTGGTTGTTCCTTGTATATCACTAGTAGCTTTATCATCCATAGTTTTAGTTGTATCCTTCAATTTGTCATTCCCCTTTTGACTGTCTTGAGGCAAGGTGGTATTACTTGCTGCTTTCTTCTGGGATACTTCTTTTATAAACATTGAACCAGGTTCACCTTGATCCCCATCCTTCTTAGTACTTCTCAAATTGTAGTTGTGCTTGGCTTTGGCTATGGCAGCTTTAGT